>NW_024535785.1:0-11633 GCF_016097555.1 Gigantopelta aegis
TCATGCATGCCCATAATTCCAATGAAGAGTCACCTACCAAAAAAACATATAATATGGTATCTGCCCCATAATTCCAAGTAGTATATAATAACCAATCGAAACCAATATATTTGTACACACCTCTATGATGATATCTCAGATAAAGCAAAGCAACACACTTGTGTCAAGGGAGGGAAGAATGCTGATTTTGTCACTCTTTTCATACTAACACAAAGTTTATGTTGTATTTCATATTGTTTCCTCGTTTCATGTAAATTAGATGAGGTCCTCACTTCAACATGTTTTCAATGTTGCAGCAGTTAATCTCAGAGTAGAATTTATGTGAAATTCAATTGCGGTATTCAATATTTCCTGGTTATGTCACTTTAGACTCTATGTCCTCAGTCTCAAGATGTTATATTATCAACCAAAAGCCATAGTCAAATAGAGGTGGCGCGACCTTGTTAAAGGTCAACAGTGCAGAGGGTAAAGTCATACATTTGTATCTACTCTTCATTATATAATTGTTATTATTGTTTTTTACGTCTTATAGAGTTTTGTTAGCTTTTTTAATGACATAGGAACATCCAGTGATATTTGTATTGTGAGGGAGCTGAAATGGAAAAGCATAATAAATGGGACCACCTTTACTCAGATAATTTGATTGCTTACTTAACAGAAAAACTTGTTTTTTTTATCCAATTGTGTCTTCTGTGTCAGTAGTATATAGTATGTAGTTGTTGTTGGGTGATTGACAAACATTTTGTAATGATTATTCCAATCTCTTGTTTTTGTTTAAAATATGTATTGTATTGTATAGTTATTAATTCAAAGTAAGTGTTAATAATATGTTAATGAATACTATTATGGATTTAATTAACATGTTGTCATATAGTTTTTAGTCACATGTTCTGATTCCTACCGTATCAGTTCTGATTGTTCGGATTGAATCTGGATCGTCAAAGACGTTAGATCTGATAAAATATTATTCTTTGGGTGTGTATAGCTAATGATGGCAACACTCTCAAATGATGGCAACGCTCTCAGAAGCTACAGACGAGCTGTTATCGTGTTTCACGTCAACCTATGACAGCTTAGATCAGTACTACAGGGATGTATGGACTGTTTTCACCTCTAAAAGTATATTCAGCACGTCTAATATCCTCACTTGTCATGAATTTTTCTGATATATATGAACAATTTAAGTTGGACCTAGAGTTATGTGTAAGTATTTTAGAAGTACAACAACGATGGAAAACTTTGACTGATATTCTTGAGGATATTGGTTGGACCAGTAGGTATGGTTGGAAGGGATCTTAATGAAAAAACTGTCAAGTCTCACTGGTATGTGATTGTAATATTTGGAAAAAGCTAAAAAAGGGGTGGGGGCTAAATTCATTCCGCTGTTAGTATGTACTCATTATACTTGTATTGAAATATAACATAAATATATACTGTAGTCTTAATACTAATATATAACTATAAATCTGCAAATTTGTGTGTAAATTTAGTAAAATTTTAGAATAATCAACACCCAATAAACTCAATACACAATGAGTGTATGAACTTCCTTCATCAGGACTAGAATGAATATAGTGGTTTTTTATAGTATTAATTATGGTTTTGTGGTCAAAAAATGTTTACAAGCCAATTTAGCCAAGTGTGTGTAACAACTTAGCAACACTGTGATGGAGGTCAGATTCTCATGTGATATTGAAATGCCTTTCATCAGTCTTGTGAGACACTACTTAATTATGATAGTTCACTTAAAAAAAATAGAAATTCTAAAACAATAAATATGATGTTTAATAATGAAAAAATAATTACTTGAATAATTGATGAAATACTAAAACTTTGCACAAGACCTTATCCTACTATGTATATAGTATTGTATACACCTATGGATGTGTGTACAATGTACATTTCTCTAACTACAGTCAAATCATTCACAAACAGTAGAAAATGCTTGAAAAAAGACAGCTGTAAAGAAGCTTTAATGCATTTAATAAAGAGCATTGAAACATGGAGGCCATGGCCCAAGTTTGGTTGGTTGATTTTTTAATAATTAAATTTTTTTATCCAGCACAGTAAGCATGCAGCCAAAGGGTATATATCATTTATATAAGGATGTTAATACAGTGTGCATAGCATTAGAATATTATTCTACCACTTAGGCTGAGTTTGTACTTTGAACCTGCTGCAAATAAGGTGGGACATTTGGATTTTATGTACAGCTGTTTTCTGGACATGTGTAGTACATATCCCACTGGGCAAAACTGAGTCCCTTTTAAAATCATAAATCCATTTACACTGTGCTATATACTATTTACATATACTATATATCATGTAACTGTATTATTTTTTCTTGCAGTGGACATACCACTTGAAACATCAAGACATCAACCAATGGTAACTATAAATATAAATCAACAGGAATTTCTTATTCTTGTTATTATGCACATCCTTATGTTAATGATATGACTTTTATATTTTGTGTAGCTTTCACTTACTATGAAAGTTAGCACAACATCCTGATGTATTGGGTAGGTCCTATTATTAATATTATATTCTGTATTGATAGAACAACTTTGAGTGTTTATTGACATGTATATATGTTATTATTTCAACACTATTGTATAGTGGTAAATTTGTAGTTAGATGAGTTTGTTATTTAACAAAGTACTCTTCTCTAATAAATTTTAAATCCTGTTTATATTCCAAGATATATTAAGCATGAATTGTCTAGATCACTCGCTTTCTGTTTATCGATGGCCTGATGCATTCTGATGTATTTTAAAATTTGCTTTTAATAACTTATTGACTTTTATGAGTATCTTCTTTTTATAGTGAGTCTTTTTCTTATTCTTTATTTTGAAAGCATTGCTTAGTCAAATGGCAAACAGCCAACATTCATTTTCTTGAATCTGGAAAGTTCAGATTGATAGATCCTTTTATTTATTTTCAAATTGAATTTAACTTAATTTATTTCATTGCAATTTGTAGCTATAGGTTAGCTATGACAAGTCTTTTACAAAGAAAGAAACAATAATAATACCAATACTATGTAATAGGAATAATACAGATGCAGACACACAAACACATGTGGGACCCACCACACACATAGCATGTAGCATTCACATGCATAATTGCAATTTAAAGGACTTTAGCTGATCCTGTAAAATATCCAGGACCATTGTTCTTGATCTCAGCTGCATGTCCATACATAATGATAATCAAGCTACCAACCCTAACAATTATTTATATAGGAATTCTGATATTTGGTATTGTTCCCATTGATATACTGCAGACTGTTGATATATATTTTTTACTTTTGAAAGTTTATTTTATTGCTTAACTTAGATCATACCATTTTGACAAAGCTCTTAAAGTGGATCTGTCAAAGCCAGAATTAGCAAGCTATTGTTCAAGGTCCTGCTAGAGCTGGTAAAACATCAGTTAAAATGTCTTTTCTTCATCAACAATACACATCTAACGAGAGTACTAGTCCTTTTGAGTCTCCACAAATTGCTGTTAACATAACTCGTCATGTAAAATTGGATGGAGGCAAAGTTTCACTGGGAGTTGGTAGATACTGAAAGAATGGTTCGAAAATTTGCTAGTGAAATGAAGTCTCTGATTGCAAAGATTATTGAAAGCGAAGAAAACTCTTCCCCTTCTCCTGATTTGTTAGAGGAAAACATTTTTGATGATGAAATGGAATTAAGACACTGGTCCTCTAAAGCCGAGCAGTTAGAAATAAGTTAACACTTTATAGGAATGGCTGTACTTCATTGATTGTGGAGGTCAAATACAATTTCAACAGTTAATACAAGCCTTTATACCATGTGCATCAGTCCTTCTGTTAGTTACTAATTTAAGTAAAGCTCTCTGCAGTCAATCTTCTGCTGTCTTTCAATATGCAGAAGGGTGAAAACTGTACAATAAAAGTAGTGATTACTTACCCTCTGTTTGATACACTTCTAAGGCGTCTCACACTTATGGTTAGCTTGTGATAGTTTTCAAAGTCATTTAGCTGGAGCTAGTGAGCTTTCTGGTATGATCAAAGTTCCAGAGCAATTAAAGGTTGTTGCCATTGGTACCCATGGGGACATATATGAAGATCTTCAAAGGAGTGGAGAGAAAAACTAGAGACCATTCAGCAGAAAGAAGAAAAACTCTCTCAGATATTTCAGCCTATAATGTTCAAGTTGTCACTCTATAATGGAAAGATTTTATATCGAGTTGATGGTCGTAACGCTGAGAAGGGAGTCTTTGATGATCCAGCAATTAAAGTAATTAGTGCTGAGTTAAGAGATCAAGCCTTTGAAGTAAATATCCCATTGAGTTGGTATGCATTAGAAATTATGTTGCGTGAAAAGGCCTCCTGTGGGATACTCTCATTAAAAACTTGTAAAACCATTGGGCAAAAATTAACTTGGTTGAAGCAGAAGTCCAAAGTGGGTTGAAATTTTTTCATCTCCTTAACACGATTCTGTACTATCCAGGAGTGTCCGATTTAGTGTTTGTTAAACCAGAGAGTTTGATTGAAGTGATTCGTGAGCTAGTGGTGTATATATGTAAGAAACGAGAAAATGTTAAAACGGTCAAGAGACACAAGATATGATTGAAGCTGCTAAGAAAGGTGTCATTACAAAGAGTGTTTTTCAACGAATTCAAAAAGTTCAAGAAGATACTTGATTCTTTTTCCAATTTCAGCTCAGAGTTGCTGAAGATATTTCAGCACCTACTAATAGCAACAGAAATGCCTGAAGACACGTTCTTCATGCCAGCATTACTACCATTAATAGATCCTTCACTTGCTACCTCATCCTACAAGTCTTCATTAGTTTATTACTTTGATAAAGGGGTTTCCACTTGGTCTTTTTTGTGCTATGATTGTTTAATCTGCTATTGCTTCGAGTTGGTACTAATCTAGTGATGACCTTTTTGATGACTCCATTTGGTCAGTTGACCGTACATCAATATTGTATTCTAATCTCATTACATTGCAACACTATGATATGAAAGGGAAAGTCATTTTTGTTGAATCTAATGACTTTTTTGAGGTTCATTTTCAATATGCTGAGGACAAAGAGAAAGGGAAGAAAGATATTCATTCCATTTTAAAAGACACCATCAAGAAACTAAATTTTGAAAGCAGCAAACATTAAATGTAAAATGGCTTCCTTCTGTCCATGCCTTAAACCACCTCGTCATGCTGCTATTTTACATGTCTCTGGTAAATTGCGATGTACGATATCTGATGAATATTTGACAGAAGTTCCAGACAGACAATCAGATACGACTTCATCCAAAGGTATTATGTTTAATTCAGGTCTATTGTATCTACACGACAACATTGTGGATGGAATTGTCTTAAATAGAATACAAATACCCCACCTGTTTTAACAATGTGAAGTTAGTTCTGACTTAGTACTATAGGTGTTAGAATATATAAATTTGACGATTGATGTTAATTAATGTACAGTGTAATGGTAATACTCAATTTCCTTAGTTTAAAGTGTGTAGAGAAACAAATTAATGTTGTAATATAAAGTTTCTAAATAGCAGACACAAAGCAGAATTTCATAAAAATGAATGGATTTGGCTTCTATGTTTAAATTATATATTACATTTCTACTGTAGTTTTGTTTTAGAAATTTGAGCCATTCAGTAACTGAAGTTTTCTTCTAACTCTTAACAATGTCTTTCACTTCAGGGTTCAAATATCAAGCATAAAGCTTGAGTATATATTTATGATGAATTTATTGTTCATTTTATGATATTTACATAATATATCTTATCCTTAGTCTTGACCATACCCTCAACAACTAGACTACAAACAAAGTAGTATAGACCAACCTTTGGAAGATACTAAGTCTCTAGATGTTGGTAAGTTACTAATTCTATTTTTTCATATTATAACTAAATTGATCCACAATTTTGTCTTTCAAGGATGTTGTATTTATAATTAATAGAATACCATGATATACAGAGGATGTTGACTTCAATTTAATTATGGTTTTCTTATCTTACCTATAGATAACATTGTTAAAGATGACCACCCCCCTCAACTAGTAGGCCACAAATGAGTTTGAAGAGTGAGGAATACACTGACTTTCAACAAGTTGGTAAGTTATGTATAGTCCTGCTTTGCTAAGCAAGCTTAATAATTAGAACCTTAATCAACCTAGACATTTGACCTCTTGCAGAGATAAATTTGCTATTCATTCATAAATCAAATTCACTTTATAATACACTACAGATATTATGAAGAAAGTCCCTGATCACATTGATTTACTTAATCTGTTGGCAAAGATTAGACACAAATGGTATGAACTTGGTCTCTCATTACGAGTGGAAAAGAGCGTTCTTGAAAGTAGTTTGCAAGCTACCACAAAATGATATAAAGAAACTTGACAAAAGTATTGACTAGTTGGAGGGACACTAAGTTGAGTCCTGTAACGTGGAGAACATTATTGAATCAGTCAAGGGACCTATTGTAGAAGATGTTCCAACTGCTGAAACGATATGTAAATACCTCACTAAACCAGAGGTGTACTCTAAATATCAAGATAGTGACTGTATGAATTACTTCTTCTATAACAATGATTGTGTTTGACAGTTCTATTGACAAAATTAACCTTTTTGTAAAATGCTATGTTGTGTAGTTGAGTATGTTTGCCCTTTTTAAAAGAGAATTTATTGATCAACGACTATACTTGACAACTTTAACCTCTACTTTTTAGATGGTAGGTGTGGCTAGGTTAGAAATAGAAATAGTGTATAAATACATTATCATTATAGGATGATGAATTAGGTCTGGGATTTAGAGTCAGAAGCCAATGGGATGACATATGCTTATTATTGCTGTTGTTACTAGTATAGCTCCTAATGGTCCTGCTGAACAAAGTGAATACCTAGTAATAGAAAATAGTAGGCTACATGCATTGTGATATATACATTTTGTTGCTATGTTAATGTTGTTAGGGTGATTGTTTACCATGGTAACAGTTGCTATGATACATATAACTTGCATGGTCTCTCTAAATATATGTACTTCCTTCTGTTGTCCAGGAGGGTCAACTTCAGATTGGTGATAAGATTATATCAATTGATGGACATAAAGTATTAGGAACAAATACGAAAAGGTACAAGTTGTCATTCCCTTTGTCCATTTTTTCTGTCCATTCATCCATTAGGCAATTCATCTTTTACAACAAGCTCGTGCTAAAGGTTCAGTTAGTTTGATAGTAGCCTCAAAAGGTCAACTCCCCCTTCAACTACAAGATAAAATTGAGAGTTGCCACGGAAACATCGAAACATGGGAAAGAAGAGAGTACGTCTGAGATCAGAAGGAGTGACGCTTAGAAACAAGTAAAAACTGCTCATTGATAATCGCTATGGTTACTCATTCGTTACACTAGGTATCTAAGGCTCAGCGTTCTACTCGACGACGTCCAGTCAGTGTTGACTGTGATATCCAGTATGATTTGGGAGAGCTCACTAAGGTACAGGGTACAAGCAAAGGGAGGAGCCTGGTAGTCATAGCAACAGAAATTCCAGAGCACTAACAGAGACAGAGATTAAACAAGGTCTTGATTATTTTACTTCAACTGCTGATCAAGGTATTGTATACATGTACATGTGCCTAAATGAAAAACTGTCCTCTTAGATATTACAGCTGGTAGACCTTGTGATATTGATATATATAGAGCTAACGAACCACTGGGTATTGCCATTTCTGGAGGGTTGGTAGCTACCAGGTCAGTATACTCCAGTATACTCTAGTATATTTACTATACTTCTTAACTAGGATGGTATATACATCCAGAAGGTACATCCTAAAGACACCAGCTGCAAAGATGGTAGACTCAAACCAGGGGATAGGATTCTAAAAATTGGAGATCATGCATTAGATAATTTAACTCGAGATCAAGCTATGAAAGTCCTCATGGAAACTCCGGTACTAGTTCAATTAACTGTATATCGTGCACCTTCTGAGGGAGGAGAACAGAAAACAAGTAAGTACAAGCATATACATTGTATATAGGTGGTACATGTATATATGAATTTTACATACATTAATATAAATTTCATTACTCAGGTTATAGTCAAGATCCTGTAATTGAAATTGTTGAGTTAATAAAACCAGAACAAGGAGGGACTTGGACTAATGATACTGGGAAGATGAGTGAGTAAAGAGTTAAAAATACATTGCTTAAGTGTGTATAACTTTTTATGTTTGTTTGTTTCACAGGACTCATGGAGGTGTGGTTGTTAAAGAAGTGGTAAGTATGTAGTTATTAGAATGCTTTATGTTTCTCTGTTGCTATAGTTACCAAATGAAGTGGCTGATAGGAGTGGTCGAATATATCCTGGTGACAAAATACTGTCAATTAATGGAGAAGATATATCAATAGCTAGTCAGGATTTTGTGAGCTCTCTCTTACAAGTAAGTATGACAATATAAAGTGACTTGTATCCCTTATATTCTTGTTTTCTCTCACAGAATTGTTATGGGAAAGTTTCTCTCACAGTCCATCATTTGAGAACAAAAGGTGTTACTCGTCAATACAGCAGTGCTGACTATGACTCTGCACCCTCTGATTATAATACCAGTCCAAATAAAAGAGGTACAAATAAAGCCTGTCTTGATGTATATGTACTTGTGTTATTGTTGTCTTTTAGGAGCACACATACCTCCCCTCTATCGTTCTCCCTCTCTCCTCCCAGAGACTGCCACGTCCACATGACCCACCTCCTTATCTCTCACCAGCTGACTCTACAAAAAGCCGCAGTGAACACAGGGGAACTACTCCTCTCAGATCAGATACCTCCTTTGAGGAGGACGAAGGTTACTCCCCCTCTTAGACACCAACCTCATCCTAACCCACAGCAATATCGAGATGTGGTTGGTCAGAGTTTACCTGATACTCGTCACCATCTTTACACTGGTCGAGGGATGTCCCTCTAGTTGGTCCTCGTATAAGAACTACGATCAAAGTAGGCAACTATAGCAACTACATGAGATACTTGTTTAAGTTAATACTACATTATTAATAGTTTCATACCCAAACATACATGAGGTTTGGGAATGAGACTACTATATTGTTATAATAATACATCTTTTTGTCTGTTATTTTTGTTACTATCCTTTTTCTCTTTTTTATAGTATCCATTATTTACTCTACAAGAGGTCCCTCTGGTCTAGGGTTCTCCATTGCCGGGGGTAAAGGTAGTCCTAATGGTGACCTCCCCATATGTATCCGATCTATATCCAAGACTGTGCCAGCTGCTAGAGAAGGTCTAATTAGACAAGGAGATATTATCTTAGCTGTTATGGTATTAGCTTTGAAAGTATTACTCACAAGGCTGCAGTAGATACCCTTACTCGTTTCCATGGTGATATTACTTTAACACTTTGTTCTCCATGATTATTAACTAGTATAGACATAATTGTATGATCATAATTGTGTTCAGTAAATACATTTTTATATCACTCCAATTTGTAATTTTTTTACATTATAATAAACATCCTAGTTAATAGCAATTAATAACAATATTATCAATGAACTCTGATGTATGGATTACACTTTTATAAAGTTTTGATTAATTAACTATTAATAAGAACTTGATTTTTGCGGGCTGCAAAGTTTCTTACTCACATAAGCAGAATCCTTTCCTGAGGCCTGACTAAATTCATAATAATTATATTATATATATATTATATATATATAATATAATATATATATATATATATCTATATATATATATATATATATATATATATATATATTATATATATAATATATATATATATATATATATATATATATATTATATTATATATATATATATATATATATATATATATTATATATATATATATATATATATATATATATATATATATATTAAATGGTATCAAGACAATATTGGGACTATATATTTATACAATTTTTTTATGTTTTTTGCTTTTGCTTCCTTATCTTATATTATGCTCTACTGGTACAACATCTTATATGCAGCTGCTCTGGGTCATCAATACTTGCATAAGTTTTTAAACTCTAGCTAAAAGTTTATTCCTGTATTGTATAGTATATTTATGTAGCCTATACTCTAAGATCTAGAGAAAATATGGTAGTTATTATTATAAAATAATATACAGAAGTTACTGTGAAATTTTCACTGTAAAGATTTTTGTTACCCGGAACACATTATAATACCATCTCTAATTGTCCCCACTTTATAGCTTATCATAAAGTCTTAATTACCGCCAACTCTAAATAACATGAATCACTTATAAAACACAACCCATTGTTTTTAATAGAACAATTTCTGTCTTTATGAATATAGTATAGTATAGTGTTTTCCTATACTAAAACTAAAACTAAAATTCAAACTCCATAGTGCTTATAACAATAACTAAACTAAAACTACTGGTGTCTAACTATAACTAAAACAAAAACTATAACTGTAATTGTGACTGACATTAACTAAAACTCAAAACTAAAATTGTACAGTATTAAACCAAACTATTACAGTATCCCCGCAGAGGTGTGACTTCTTAAAGTAGGTGGGGCATTTGTTCACATGTACATAAAAAAAATGGCTGATAACTCATTTACTGGTTCTTTTGAGCGTTTAACATTACTTAACATTTGAGTTATTTCATTAGTATTATGATAATTAATTATGATGATTTTTTACAATAACTAAAACTAAAACTAAAAAATTGGTGACAAGAACTATAACTAAAACTAAAATACAATTTAGAATTGATAAACAATAACTATAAACTAAAATTGTTTTCAATTGCATTACTATAACTAAAACTAAAACTTAAAGTAAAGAAGTAGGAAAACTATAACTAAAACTAAAACTAATTTACCATACTAAAACAACACTTATTAACAGTTGTATCATAATATGATACAACTGTTAATAAGTGCAATCGTCGCCCCCGGTACCGGGGAAAGTTCGCATCACAAATTGACGCAGTTTTTTCCGATCAGAAGAGACTGGTGACTGGTTAATGCAGAATAGAGCTGTAGAAGCCGCTCATATCAAGATCCAAGTATCTAAACTTGACAGTAAAGCTATTAAAATAATGGCTAACCAAGTGAGTTTTTTAAATTATGAAGTACTCACGTATCAACCCCCCCTTGTTTATTATTATATGATTGTGTCATTATTAACCTCACAAGTGGATGTATTTTGAAGGTTTATATTTATATATATATTATATATATCATTGTGGTTAATCTCCCATAACTGAGTACTATACTTATACTGTCCAAGAACGACTTAATTCAAAGGGTGGTGTGTTGTGAAACTAGTCTTGGTAACCAGACATTTTACTGGAGGGTGGGAGAGAGGTGGAAACGATCTGCGAGACTGCTACCATTTCTTGATTTTATACAAAATGCAAAACTTTAGCATGCCCAATCAGGTCCATGGTCACATGATATTGACCTCAAGTGTTAATTACAGGGATATGTTTTTTTTAATGTGTGGACTAGTAAAAAAAATTAAATTAAAACTATTCTAATTTAATATACAACAATCAATTCTTGGAGTTGGCATAGTTCCTGGGATACGTTATTCTAATTAAGTATATCCTTGAAAAATTGAAAGTCCTCCATTCATGC
>NW_024535786.1:0-11287 GCF_016097555.1 Gigantopelta aegis
TTTGGAATTCATGTTTAAAGATACACCCATCCCTCAGGTAAAGTCGGTTAAGTTTTTGGGAGTTATCTTCGATCACCTTTATGATCCATATTAACGAAATTGTCAATGCCTGTAAAGATCATATTAATATGCTTAGAATGCTTACCGCCACTACATGGGGGGCGGATAGGCGGACTTTACTTTCTATCTTTGAGGCCCTGATCGTCTCCCGCTTGCAATATGTGCCCCAGGCCTTTAGCGGTGCCTCCCCTACTCAGTTGGCTAAACTTGAGGCAACATATAATAGGGCCCTCAGAATTATCGTGGGTGCCAGCCCGAGCACCCCAAATGATAGTGTTAGGGTGGAGCTTAATATAGATAGTGTGAGGAGAACCAAACTTTGCCTTAAATATTGGTTTAAGACCAGAAGTGTTGTCCCCACCCACCCAGTTGCTTTAATGAAACCTTTTATACCAGAACCTAATAATGTTCTTAACCGCTCGGTTTTGGAATTTATATTTAGAATGGCAAATAATTTGGAGCTGCTGGGTTTGCAACTTAGCACTAACTCTAATATCTTGGGACCATCCGGTAAACTAAACCAATCTATAGTATTTTTAACTCTTAGACAAGAGACACTAAAAACTGAATTTCCACCATTTAAAAATATAATTTTTAAAGCTGCTCTTTATGATACCTATAAAGACTATCTATGTATATATACGGATGGCTCCAAAGACCCTCTGTCGGGCAGGACTGGGATGGCATTTTATGTCCCCAGGGACCTGGATGACAAACCATTTTCCTGCTGGGCTAGACTGACCTACCGGGCTTCGATATTTACTTCCGAGCTGGTGGCCATTCTCTCGGCTCTTAAGTGGATACTTTCTACTACTAATAAAGTTCAATCACCACAATTTTTTTTAATTTTGTCTGATTCCCTTAGCTCTCTACAAGCTATTGACTCTTGCAAATTCAGCAGCTCTTTTTTAATCGGACAAATTATTAACCTAACTAAATTTATTATTAATAAAGGACATATAATTAAAATGGAATGGATTCCAGCACATGTCGGTATCTCTGGCAATTAGATGGCAGATCAGAATGCTAAAAAAGCTTTAACACATGATAAAATTAATATTAATATTAAACTTAATTGTAATGAGATTATGTCCACAGCACATAATAAATTAATTTCATTTCGGCAAGAAGAGTGGGACCGAAAAACTAGACTGTGGCATTATTTAATCAAACTTAAAGTTAACAGCGACAGTCCCACCTATTTAAATTCACATACTACTAAAGTTATAACTAGATTCCGCTTAGGAGTATCCATGGGCCTAAACAAGGGCAGGGCTAGAATTAATAAATTAAGCAAACCTAACTGTATCGTGTGCGGTGGACTAGACAATGCTCAACACTATCTTTTCTACTGCGCACGATTTAATAAAGAACGCTCTTTTCTCAAAGATATATTTTTTAAATTTAATATTCTTTTTAACCCGATTAAAATGTTCAACCCTCCAAAACAATATAAAAACAATATTTTTAAAGCTATAATGGATTATGTCAAGGCCTCAGGGGTTAAGATATAATTAAATACTGAATATTGTATATTGTGATTGGCTGGTCTGGCGCGGACTGTTGGAGTATAAATAAAACTAGTATAGGATAGCATTGATTAGCCTGGAAAAAGAATAGGGGATGCTCTCCCTTTTTTATATACATAACTTAAGTATTAATATAGTTTCACCGTTTGGAGCAGTTTTTTCGGCAAAAGGAATCCAAACAGGAGTTGAGATTTTGAATATCGCCCTGCTTACTTTTCGGTCTGCGTGGCCATATATCGTTTGAACAAAAGGCTTGAAAAAAGCCTGGTTTTAGAGCACTCGGGTAAGTTTACCTATTATTTCACTGCGGCTGGGCGGCCCTTGTTTGCGGTGATTTTAAATAGACTATATTAACGTCAACTGCCTGGTGTTGGACGAGGTTTGGTTTTATAATATAGAAGAAAGGAAGGAGCCCAACACCTAGTGTGCAGGGGGTCCTTCCATTCTAAAAATATGTTTTATTCCTTTTTAATTTATTTTTTAAAATTTTATTGAAAGTAAGAGATGAATGTAAGTGAGTGTTTGCTTCACGGGCGGCAGTTTTGGGGGCGCGCACACCTGGCAGTGTGGGCATCCCCCTGCCGGCTGCCTTGAGATTACTAGTGTGTATATTTTGGTGGTGGTGTATGTGTTCTTAAGGAGATGGATTTACGTGGGTGCATTCTTTTCTTACCCCTCTTTTTAAAATAATTTTATTTGAATAATAAATATGTAGTTAATTTCCTCTTAGTATTTTAGCAAATATTTTAATCATACATGTATATTTTCTTTTATATCAACAGGTTTTAAACTGGTATTAATTTAATCAAATTAATTATAATTAAAAGAAAATAGCCGGACTGATATATGTCGCCGTCCACTTAACGATTAGTGGTCACCTGGACGACTTCATGGTTTATATAGAAATAACGATTGTCATCCGTGTAATGCATGCGAATGCTGGAGGAGCTTAGCAGGACACCTTGGAGCCATAACTTCGACGTCATTACCAACAGACGCAATACTCAATGAAAGAGATACGTTTCCACCAACTTCACTCTGGATGCGACTGGCGGGCTTTTCACAACCGTATCATTCCTACCCAATCATTCCCACCCTTCCCTCCCTTCATTCATCATTTTAACGCCCGGCTAGCTGCATGGATAACTTGGGGGTAGGTGGGATGGGGGGGGGGGGGATGTTGTGTTAGGGTGCTTATTTGGGTGTGGTAGGGCGTAAGTGGTTTTTGGCCGATAGTAATGCCTGGTAGGAGCCCCCCCCCCCCCCCCCCCCCCCCCCCCACCCCCCCCCCCCCCCCCCCCCCCCCCCCCCCCCCCCCCCCCCCCCCCCCCCCCCCCCCCGGCACACCTGCCCCATGGAAATCCGGCCTGGCTACCATTGGGCTTTGCTCGGTGTAGGATCGCAATCTGGATTGGGCGCGATGCTCCCCCCTTTGTCAACCCTTTATTCTCCAGGGCTTAAATGAATTAATTAATTTGGTGTCTCCTTTTTGTTAAAAAAGGTACACTTATCTATAATATATTTAGGACCAGCCCGACAAAAATTGGCACCTAACTAATAATTATTTAAAATCCATAGCCTAATTGATTATTTTCATATTTTGAATAGGTGCATTCAAAACTATTTATGCATCTAGTGATGCATATTAATTGTAATATCCCATACTCCCCATTTCTATTTTCTGAAATAGGTCCTACCGGTAAATTTAGTAATTCTCCCCATTAACCAACTACCTCCCTTTTCCCTCCCCCCCTCCGGCCATGGAGTCGCGAACTGGCTAAGTCAGTACCTGAATCCATGGTTGGCATGCCTGAACCGTAAGGATGTGGGCACGTTAAAATAATTCCCTTCCCTTCCCATACTATTCATTAGGTAATAAAAGAGAAAATGTATTGCATACCAAGTTAAGACATGGGTGTAGTTACTTAAAAGCAGACTTATATCGAGTTGGTCTTAGCACTGATTCCTCGTGTAGTTGTGGATATAATTTCGAAAACAATTTTCATTCTTTCTGTGAATGCATTTTATATGAAAGGCAAGGACACACTCTCTGGAATTCATTGCAAAGATTTCAGCCAATAAATTTACAACTAGTTTTAAATGGTAAAAGTTCTCCAAGTGAAGAAGACAACAAGGATTTTTTTTTTTTAATGTACATATAAGTATATAAATGAAACCAAACATTTCCTTTAATTAGTAAATAATGTATGGATTTAAAAAAAACCTGCAGCCATTACGTAATATTTGAAATGCCTTGATTGTGTTTTGTGTTTTCTTTTAGCAAACCTGCTGTCTAATAATATAATAGAACACAGAGAGAACTTGATTGTGTCTTTCCCCTGTTTCCTTCTTCTCTCTCTCTTTCAATAATATTTGTGTTCAAATTTAAATTGCAAAATTATATTACTGTCGTGATATGTCTGTATTATGGAGAAAGCTTAGTAAGTTGTATAACTTGTGCTCATAGGTGTACAAGCTCCCAGTATTGTAGGGAGACAGATTGGTTTTTCTACGACTTAAACGAAAATGCCCAAATCTGAATAACAACATTTATTCATAGTAACATTACTACCAAACAGTTATATAGGGTTGCAAACGAATCACTACACGTTTTTACATGGATTACAACTAATTTAGAGGTAGAATGATGGAAATACATGGTGAAAAGGTCTCAGGTTAGCACACTTTGCCCAAAATCTCTTTGCCCAAATGTGAGGTTTTTGTCCAGCACTAGGGGGGCTGCAGACAGTTGCCCCACCTGACCCCATCTCCTACGCTTATGCTTATGCTTATGCTTAACCCATTTCTTCTTTTTAAAAAAAGCCATAAAATATGTTTCAATGAAATGACAAAGCATATATACGAACCTTGGATTGAAAGGAGTGTATCTTTGTGCATCTTCTGGTACTGGATATTCAAACGGCTCGTACGTCTGAAAATAAGTTAAATAAATAAGTCATTTCCATTTTACCTTTAGGTTTCATTCATAATGATCAAACTTTTCACAAGAACACAAACCATATGCCAGGAGACTTGAGGTATACATATGTCTTTAAATTTAAAAAATGTTTTAAATGTTGATAAAAATAGTTCTTGCAATATCAGCAGTTTTGATGTACTTTTAAAAAGGTGAGGGTTTATTAAATCCTGGTTTTAAGATGGTAGAAACCTTATTTATTAAAAAAACCATTCCAAGATATATTACCACAACATGTTTGATGACCCAGCAACAAAAACGTATATCAGTGACCTAGTCCTAGTATCATTTCATGTTTGATGTTCTGCAATGAAATGTGTCACGGTGGCCTAGTTATGGTATGTATCACATGATTCTACAATGAAATGTGTCACGGTGACCTAGTCGTGGTATGTATCACATGATTCTACAATGAAATCTATGTCACAGTGACCTAATCATGGTATGTATCACATGATTCTACAATGAAATCTATGTCAGAGTGACCTAGTCATGGTATGTGTCACATGATTCTACAATAAAATCTGTCACAGTGACCTAGTCATGGTATGTGTCACATGTTTCTACAATGAAATCTATGTCAGAGTGACGTAGTCATGGTATGTATCACATGATTCGACAATGAAATCTATGTCAGAGTGACCTAGTCATGGTATGTATCACATGATTCGACAATGAAATCTATGTCAGAGTGACCTAGTCATGGTATGTATCACATGATTCTACAATAAAATGTGTCACAGTGACCTAGTCATGGTATGTATCACATGGTTCTACAATGAAATCTGTCACAGTGACCTAGTCATGGTATGTATCACATGATTCTACAATGAATGGTAAGTGTCACAACTTAAGTTTCATGATTCTGTCGATAATACATACTGAATGACAAATATTTTGCAGATAAAATATTTTCAAGGATGGACTCTGCAGCAACATACCATATTTTAAAATATGGATATTTAAAAGGTTTTCGTTTTATAAAAACATTAGCACCACTCAATTTAAAATAACTTTGGATATAATAAAGATAAAAAGCATATACTGTTAATAGGTTTATTGCCATAACGATAAATGTAAGGTAAAATAACAAACCACATGCTCGCCACTCCATTGTTTGCATAATACACTTAACACTACATCCAACAAGTATCCACTGTATACAGGCCTCGGTGGCGGAGTGGTTAAACCATCGGGTATAAGGCTGGTAGGTACTGGGTTCGCCTCCTGGTACTGGCTCCCACCCAGAGTGAGTTTAAAGCTATTACACTGACTTCTCTCACTAACAACTACATGTAACTGCTAACCCACTGTCCTGCAATCAAAGTATGTGATATTTTTCAGATCACATACTTTGCAGATTAGATGTAAATTAATCGAGGTCACGGCAATAGATTTATTGACATTTAAACAAATGTACTAGTGTGACATTCCATAACTGAAGTATGCATTCATAGTCATCAAATAAAAATATTTCAATAGCAATTTTACACTGAAAGCTGTCCAGTGTTCAGAAAACAAAAAACGTTTGGCACTAGTTTATTTTGAGTTTGACATCATTTCCATTCAAAAAGACACTGTGCCACATATTCTTACGTCATTTGAATATCTAGTAATGGCGGACTGGAATTAAAGTTGTGTGTACAGTTTACAAAAACATGTAGTATTAAGCTTGAGAGTATATGATAAAGAGATTATTACCCTTGTGTGTTTCGGTATCGTCAATATCATATATTAGGAATTAAAATAATGTATTACGCTCGCCAGAGGCTCGCATAATACAATCACCCTCTGCCTATCATTCTCATTATCTTAATATAAAAAAAATTCAAATTTCTCCTACAATTTTAATTTATAACTTTTACTCATATATTCACTTAATTTTTTATAAATATGTGTACATGAAATAAAGTTCATATTTGAATTGGTAAGTATTATTTTCAAGGGTTTTTTAAAATTTTTATAAAATTTTAGATGAGTTAATGTTGAATAAAATTGGGCAAAAAAATATAAAGTTATGTTTACCTACATGTATGGTCATTTGTGCTCATTTGTCCATTATTTATGCCTAATAACTGTGTTTTTCTGACAAGATGTTTTTTGCAAAACAAACTACGGTTCATATCCCAATATTTTGTGATTTTCATTGTTGGTAAAATGATAGAATGTATTATCAAATTAGCTGTCACAATCAGCTATTGATTCCTCAAAACTACAGCGACGTTCTGCCATTATTGTCTAGGAAAAATACTTGCTGAAAACCACCTTTTTAACGAAAAACAAAAGCTGCCATACTCTCAATCAACCTATTCCCTGTAGCAGAAAACGGTCTACTTGTCGGCCATCTTGAAAAATGTGAATGTCACTTAAACGCACAAATTTTGAGATACATAAAGATGACACGAGTCGCGAGATACATCACAGATATAATGATAATAGGGCTATGCAAGGTCACGATCTTGTGGAGCTACATCACAGATATAATGATAACAGGGCTATGCAAGGTCACAATCTTGTGGAGATACATCACAGATATAATGATAATAGGGCTATGCAAGGTCACGATCTTGTGGAGATACATCACAGATATAATGATAATAGGGCTATGCTCTTGTGGAGATACATCACAGATATAATGATAATAGGGCTATGCAAGGTCACGATCTTGTGGAGATACATCACAGATATAATGATAACAGGGCTATGCAAGGTCACAATCTTGTGGAGATACATCACAGATATAATGATAATAGGGCTATGCAAGGTCACGATCTTGTGGAGATACATCACAGATATAATGATAATAGGGCTATGCTCTTGTGGAGCTACATCACAGATATAATGATAACAGGGCTATGCAAGGTCACAATCTTGTGGAGATACATCACAGATATAATGATAATAGGGCTATGCAAGGTCACGATCTTGTGGAGATACATCACAGATATAATGATAATAGGGCTATGCTCTTGTGGAGATACATCACAGATATAATGATAATAGGGCTATGCAAGGTCACGCTCTTGTGGAGATACATCACAGATATAATGATAATAGGGCTATGCTCTTGTGGAGATACATCACAGATATAATGATAATAGGGCTATGCAAGGTCACGCTCTTGTGGAGATACATCACAGATATAATGATAATAGGGCTATGCTCTTGTGGAGATACATCACAGATATAATGATAATAGGGCTGTGCTCTTGTGGAGATACATCACAGATATAATGATAATAGGGCTGCAAGGTGCTCTTGTGGAGATACATCACAGATATAATGATAATAGGGCTGTGCTCTTGTGGAGATACATCACAGATATAATGATAATAGGGCTATGCTCTTGTGGAGATACATCACAGATATAATGATAATAGGGCTATGCTCTTGTGGAGATACATCACAGATATAATGATAATAGGGCTATGCAAGGTCATGCTCTTGTGGAGATACATCACAGATATAATGATAATAGGGCTATGCTCTTGTGGAGATACGATGCTCTTGTGGAGATACATCACAGATATAATGATAATAGGGCTATGCTCTTGTGGAGATACATCACAGATATAATGATAATAGGGCTATGCAAGGTGCTCTTGTGGAGATACATCACAGATATAATGATAATAGGGCTATGCTCTTGTGGAGATACATCACAGATATAATGATAATAGGGCTATGCAAGGTCATGCTCTTGTGGAGATACATCACAGATATAATGATAATAGGGCTATGCAAGGTCACGATCTTGTGGAGATACATCACAGATATAATGATAATAGGGCTATGCAAGGTCACGATCTTGTGGAGATACATCACAGATATAATGATAATAGGGCTATGCAAGGTCACGATCTTGTGGAGATACATCACAGATATAATGATAATAGGGCTATGCAAGGTCACGATCTTGTGGAGATACATCACAGATATAATGATAATAGGGCTATGCAAGGTCACGATCTTGTGGAGATACATCACAGATATAATGATAATAGGGCTATGCAAGGTCACGATCTTGTGGAGATACATCACAGATATAATGATAATAGGGCTATGCAAGGTCACGATCTTGTGGAGATACATCACAGATATAATGATAATAGGGCTATGCAAGGTCACGCTCTTGTGGAGATACATCACAGATATAATGATAATAGGGCTATGCTCTTGTGGAGATACATCACAGATATAATGATAATAGGGCTATGCAAGGTCACGATCTTGTGGAGATACATCACAGATATAATGATAATAGGGCTATGCAAGGTCACGCTCTTGTGGAGATACATCACAGATATAATGATAATAGGGCTATGCAAGGTCACGATCTTGTGGAGATACATCACAGATATAATGATAATAGGGCTATAGGTCACGCTCTTGTGGAGATACATCACAGATATAATGATAATAGGGCTATGCAAGGTCACGCTCTTGTGGAGATACATCACAGATATAATGATAATAGGGCTATGCAAGGTCACGCTCTTGTGGAGATACATCACAGATATAATGATAATAGGGCTATGCAAGGTCACGCTCTTGTGGAGATACATCACAGATATAATGATAATAGGGCTATGCAAGGTCACGCTCTTGTGGAGATACATCACAGATATAATGATAATAGGGCTATGCTCTTGTGGAGATACATCACAGATATAATGATAATAGGGCTATGCAAGGTCACGCTCTTGTGGAGATACATCACAGATATAATGATAATAGGGCTATGCAAGGTCACGCTCTTGTGGAGATACATCACAGATATAATGATAATAGGGCTATGCAAGGTCACGCTCTTGTGGAGATACATCACAGATATAATGATAATAGGGCTGTGCTCTTGTGGAGATACATCACAGATATAATGATAATAGGGCTGCAAGGTGCTCTTGTGGAGATACATCACAGATATAATGATAATAGGGCTATGCAAGGTCACGCTCTTGTGGAGATACATCACAGATATAATGATAATAGGGCTATGCTGGAGATGGACTCTTGTGGAGATACATCACAGATATAATGATAATAGGGCTGTGCTCTTGTGGAGATACATCACAGATATAATGATAATAGGGCTGTGCTCTTGTGGAGATACATCACAGATATAATGATAATAGGGCTATGCAAGGTCACGCTCTTGTGGAGATACATCACAGATATAATGATAATAGGGCTATGCAAGGTCACGATCTTGTGGAGATACATCACAGATATAATGATAATAGGGCTGTGCTCTTGTGGAGATACATCACAGATATAATGATAATAGGGCTATGCTCTTGTGGAGATACATCACAGATATAATGATAATAGGGCTATGCAAGGTCACGATCTTGTGGAGATACATCACAGATATAATGATAATAGGGCTGTGCTCTTGTGGAGATACATCACAGATATAATGATAATAGGGTTATGCAAGGTCACGCTCTTGTGGAGATACATCACAGATATAATGATAATAGGGCTGTGCTCTTGTGGAGATACATCACAGATATAATGATAATAGGGTTATGCAAGGTCACGCTCTTGTGGAGATACATCACAGATATAATGATAATAGGGCTGTGCTCTTGTGGAGATACATCACAGATATAATGATAATAGGGTTATGCAAGGTCACGCTCTTGTGGAGATACATCACAGATATAATGATAATAGGGCTGTGCTCTTGTGGAGATACATCACAGATATAATGATAATAGGGTTATGCAAGGTCACGCTCTTGTGGAGATACATCACAGATATAATGATAATAGGGCTGTGCTCTTGTGGAGATACATCACAGATATAATGATAATAGGGTTATGCAAGGTCACGCTCTTGTGGAGATACATCACAGATATAATGATAATAGGGCTGTGCTCTTGTGGAGATACATCACAGATATAATGATAATAGGGCTATGCTCTTGTGGAGATACACCACAGATATAATGATAATAGGGCTGTGCTCTTGTGGAGATACATCACAGATATAATGATAATAGGGCTATGCAAGGTCACGCTCTTGTGGAGATACATCACAGATATAATGATAATAGGGCTGTGCTCTTGTGGAGATACATCACAGATATAATGATAATAGGGCTATGCAAGGTCACGCTCTTGTGGAGATACATCACAGATATAATGATAATAGGGCTATGCAAGGTCACGCTCTTGTGGAGATACATCACAGACATACTGATAATAGGGCTATGCTCTTGTGGAGATACATCACAGGTATAATGATAATAGGGTTATGCAAGGTCACGCTCTTGTGGGTTATGCAGGGTTCACTTTGTTGTGATATTTGCGAAATCATTTAGACAAACTCTCCCTCTTTGTAGCATCCATCCACGTATTGCTCTGGTAAAACTGAGCAAGATGTCTCAGGTTATTCATGAAAATCCCATCGTTATTCAACAGAAGAAGATGGCTATTTGATGTTTATCACATGGTTATTTCAGCATCTGGTCTACAAAAATGAGAGAAAAAACCCCTGTTGCCACCACACTTCTTTGTCACTTTGCTAGAAAGGACAGCACATACCATATCATTTGATGTACCTGCTCTCTGTGTTCAGGGTTTCCGCCAAAGGGTACAAAGGGTAAAATAACGTACCCTATAATCTTGGAAATTAATGAATACATTTTTAAAATTTTACAGTGCATTGAGAACAACTGACCCTGCAACCCATCATCACATCTCAGTGCTAACAG
>NW_024535787.1:0-15680 GCF_016097555.1 Gigantopelta aegis
ACACGAACACTTTACAGCCGTCCCACAAAACGACTGGCACACGAACACTTTACAGCCGTCCCACAAAACGACATTAGTGAAGGTTAATTGTAGTGACTTACGGGGGGTTTTACGACTGGCACACGAACACTTTACAGCCGTCCCACAAAACGACATTAGTGAAGGTTAATTGTAGTGACTTACGGGGGTTTTACGACTGGCACACGAACACTTTACAGCCGTCCCACAAAACGACATTAGTGAAGGTTAATTGTAGTGACTTACGGGGGGTTTTACGACTGGCACACGAACACTTTACAGCCGTCCCACAAAACGACATTAGTGAAGGTTAATTGTAGTGACTTACGGGGGGTTTTACGACTGGCACACGAACACTTTACAGCCGTCCCACAAAACGACATTAGTGAAGGTTAATTGTAGTGACTTACGGGGGTTTTTACGACTGGCACACGAACACTTTACAGCCGTCCCACAAAACGACATTAGTGAAGGTTAATTGTAGTGACTTACGGGGGGTTTTACGACTGGCACACGAACACTTTACAGCCGTCCCACAAAACGACATTAGTGAAGGTTAATTGTAGTGACTTACGGGGGGTTTTACGACTGGCACACGAACACTTTACAGCCGTCCCACAAAACGACATTAGTGAAGGTTAATTGTAGTGACTTACGGGGGTTTTACGACTGGCACACGAACACTTTACAGCCGTCCCACAAAACGACATTAGTGAAGGTTAATTGTAGTGACTTACGGGGGGTTTTACGACTGGCACACGAACACTTTACAGCCGTCCCACAAAACGACATTAGTGAAGGTTAATTGTAGTGACTTACGGGGGGTTTTACGACTGGCACACGAACACTTTACAGCCGTCCCACAAAACGACATTAGTGAAGGTTAATTGTAGTGACTTACGGGGGGTTTTACGACTGGCACACGAACACTTTACAGCCGTCCCACAAAACGACATTAGTGAAGGTTAATTGTAGTGACTTACGGGGGGTTTTACGACTGGCACACGAACACTTTACAGCCGTCCCACAAAACGACATTAGTGAAGGTTAATTGTAGTGACTTACGGGGGGTTTTACGACTGGCACACGAACACTTTACAGCCGTCCCACAAAACGACATTAGTGAAGGTTAATTGTAGTGACTTACGGGGGGTTTTACGACTGGCACACGAACACTTTACAGCCGTCCCACAAAACGACATTAGTGAAGGTTAATTGTAGTGACTTACGGGGGTTTTACGACTGGCACACGAACACTTTACAGCCGTCCCACAAAACGACATTAGTGAAGGTTAATTGTAGTGACTTACGGGGGTTTTACGACTGGCACACGAACACTTTACAGCCGTCCCACAAAACGACATTAGTGAAGGTTAATTGTAGTGACTTACGGGGGGTTTTACGACTGGCACACGAACACTTTACAGCCGTCCCACAAAACGACATTAGTGAAGGTTAATTGTAGTGACTTACGGGGGGTTTTACGACTGGCACACGAACACTTTACAGCCGTCCCACAAAACGACATTAGTGAAGGTTAATTGTAGTGACTTACGGGGGGTTTTACGACTGGCACACGAACACTTTACAGCCGTCCCACAAAACGACATTAGTGAAGGTTAATTGTAGTGACTTACGGGGGGTTTTACGACTGGCACACGAACACTTTACAGCCGTCCCACAAAACGACATTAGTGAAGGTTAATTGTAGTGACTTACGGGGGGTTTTACGACTGGCACACGAACACTTTACAGCCGTCCCACAAAACGACATTAGTGAAGGTTAATTGTAGTGACTTACGGGGGGTTTTACGACTGGCACACGAACACTTTACAGCCGTCCCACAAAACGACATTAGTGAAGGTTAATTGTAGTGACTTACGGGGGGTTTTACGACTGGCACACGAACACTTTACAGCCGTCCCACAAAACGACATTAGTGAAGGTTAATTGTAGTGACTTACGGGGGGTTTTACGACTGGCACACGAACACTTTACAGCCGTCCCACAAAACGACATTAGTGAAGGTTAATTGTAGTGACTTACGGGGGGTTTTACGACTGGCACACGAACACTTTACAGCCGTCCCACAAAACGACATTAGTGAAGGTTAATTGTAGTGACTTACGGGGGGTTTTACGACTGGCACACGAACACTTTACAGCCGTCCCACAAAACGACATTAGTGAAGGTTAATTGTAGTGACTTACGGGGGGTTTTACGACTGGCACACGAACACTTTACAGCCGTCCCACAAAACGACATTAGTGAAGGTTAATTGTAGTGACTTACGGGGGGTTTTACGACTGGCACACGAACACTTTACAGCCGTCCCACAAAACGACATTAGTGAAGGTTAATTGTAGTGACTTACGGGGGGTTTTACGACTGGCACACGAACACTTTACAGCCGTCCCACAAAACGACATTAGTGAAGGTTAATTGTAGTGACTTACGGGGGTTTTACGACTGGCACACGAACACTTTACAGCCGTCCCACAAAACGACATTAGTGAAGGTTAATTGTAGTGACTTACGGGGGGTTTTACGACTGGCACACGAACACTTTACAGCCGTCCCACAAAACGACATTAGTGAAGGTTAATTGTAGTGACTTACGGGGGGTTTTACGACTGGCACACGAACACTTTACAGCCGTCCCACAAAACGACATTAGTGAAGGTTAATTGTAGTGACTTACGGGGGGTTTTACGACTGGCACACGAACACTTTACAGCCGTCCCACAAAACGACATTAGTGAAGGTTAATTGTAGTGACTTACGGGGGGTTTTACGACTGGCACACGAACACTTTACAGCCGTCCCACAAAACGACATTAGTGAAGGTTAATTGTAGTGACTTACGGGGGTTTTACGACTGGCACACGAACACTTTACAGCCGTCCCACAAAACGACATTAGTGAAGGTTAATTGTAGTGACTTACGGGGGGTTTTACGACTGGCACACGAACACTTTACAGCCGTCCCACAAAACGACATTAGTGAAGGTTAATTGTAGTGACTTACGGGGGGTTTTACGACTGGCACACGAACACTTTACAGCCGTCCCACAAAACGACATTAGTGAAGGTTAATTGTAGTGACTTACGGGGGGTTTTACGACTGGCACACGAACACTTTACAGCCGTCCCACAAAACGACATTAGTGAAGGTTAATTGTAGTGACTTACGGGGGGTTTTACGACTGGCACACGAACACTTTACAGCCGTCCCACAAAACGACATTAGTGAAGGTTAATTGTAGTGACTTACGGGGGGTTTTACGACTGGCACACGAACACTTTACAGCCGTCCCACAAAACGACATTAGTGAAGGTTAATTGTAGTGACTTACGGGGGGTTTTACGACTGGCACACGAACACTTTACAGCCGTCCCACAAAACGACATTAGTGAAGGTTAATTGTAGTGACTTACGGGGGGTTTTACGACTGGCACACGAACACTTTACAGCCGTCCCACAAAACGACATTAGTGAAGGTTAATTGTAGTGACTTACGGGGGGTTTTACGACTGGCACACGAACACTTTACAGCCGTCCCACAAAACGACATTAGTGAAGGTTAATTGTAGTGACTTACGGGGGGTTTTACGACTGGCACACGAACACTTTACAGCCGTCCCACAAAACGACATTAGTGAAGGTTAATTGTAGTGACTTACGGGGGGTTTTACGACTGGCACACGAACACTTTACAGCCGTCCCACAAAACGACATTAGTGAAGGTTAATTGTAGTGACTTACGGGGGGTTTTACGACTGGCACACGAACACTTTACAGCCGTCCCACAAAACGACATTAGTGAAGGTTAATTGTAGTGACTTACGGGGGGTTTTACGACTGGCACACGAACACTTTACAGCCGTCCCACAAAACGACATTAGTGAAGGTTAATTGTAGTGACTTACGGGGGGTTTTACGACTGGCACACGAACACTTTACAGCCGTCCCACAAAACGACATTAGTGAAGGTTAATTGTAGTGACTTACGGGGGGTTTTACGACTGGCACACGAACACTTTACAGCCGTCCCACAAAACGACATTAGTGAAGGTTAATTGTAGTGACTTACGGGGGGTTTTACGACTGGCACACGAACACTTTACAGCCGTCCCACAAAACGACATTAGTGAAGGTTAATTGTAGTGACTTACGGGGGGTTTTACGACTGGCACACGAACACTTTACAGCCGTCCCACAAAACGACATTAGTGAAGGTTAATTGTAGTGACTTACGGGGGGTTTTACGACTGGCACACGAACACTTTACAGCCGTCCCACAAAACGACATTAGTGAAGGTTAATTGTAGTGACTTACGGGGGGTTTTACGACTGGCACACGAACACTTTACAGCCGTCCCACAAAACGACATTAGTGAAGGTTAATTGTAGTGACTTACGGGGGTTTTACGACTGGCACACGAACACTTTACAGCCGTCCCACAAAACGACATTAGTGAAGGTTAATTGTAGTGACTTACGGGGGGTTTTACGACTGGCACACGAACACTTTACAGCCGTCCCACAAAACGACATTAGTGAAGGTTAATTGTAGTGACTTACGGGGGGTTTTACGACTGGCACACGAACACTTTACAGCCGTCCCACAAAACGACATTAGTGAAGGTTAATTGTAGTGACTTACGGGGGGTTTTACGACTGGCACACGAACACTTTACAGCCGTCCCACAAAACGACATTAGTGAAGGTTAATTGTAGTGACTTACGGGGGGTTTTACGACTGGCACACGAACACTTTACAGCCGTCCCACAAAACGACATTAGTGAAGGTTAATTGTAGTGACTTACGGGGGGTTTTACGACTGGCACACGAACACTTTACAGCCGTCCCACAAAACGACATTAGTGAAGGTTAATTGTAGTGACTTACGGGGGGTTTTACGACTGGCACACGAACACTTTACAGCCGTCCCACAAAACGACATTAGTGAAGGTTAATTGTAGTGACTTACGGGGGGTTTTACGACTGGCACACGAACACTTTACAGCCGTCCCACAAAACGACATTAGTGAAGGTTAATTGTAGTGACTTACGGGGGGTTTTACGACTGGCACACGAACACTTTACAGCCGTCCCACAAAACGACATTAGTGAAGGTTAATTGTAGTGACTTACGGGGGGTTTTACGACTGGCACACGAACACTTTACAGCCGTCCCACAAAACGACATTAGTGAAGGTTAATTGTAGTGACTTACGGGGGGTTTTACGACTGGCACACGAACACTTTACAGCCGTCCCACAAAACGACATTAGTGAAGGTTAATTGTAGTGACTTACGGGGGGTTTTACGACTGGCACACGAACACTTTACAGCCGTCCCACAAAACGACATTAGTGAAGGTTAATTGTAGTGACTTACGGGGGGTTTTACGACTGGCACACGAACACTTTACAGCCGTCCCACAAAACGACATTAGTGAAGGTTAATTGTAGTGACTTACGGGGGGTTTTACGACTGGCACACGAACACTTTACAGCCGTCCCACAAAACGACATTAGTGAAGGTTAATTGTAGTGACTTACGGGGGGTTTTACGACTGGCACACGAACACTTTACAGCCGTCCCACAAAACGACATTAGTGAAGGTTAATTGTAGTGACTTACGGGGGGTTTTACGACTGGCACACGAACACTTTACAGCCGTCCCACAAAACGACATTAGTGAAGGTTAATTGTAGTGACTTACGGGGGGTTTTACGACTGGCACACGAACACTTTACAGCCGTCCCACAAAACGACATTAGTGAAGGTTAATTGTAGTGACTTACGGGGGGTTTTACGACTGGCACACGAACACTTTACAGCCGTCCCACAAAACGACATTAGTGAAGGTTAATTGTAGTGACTTACGGGGGGTTTTACGACTGGCACACGAACACTTTACAGCCGTCCCACAAAACGACATTAGTGAAGGTTAATTGTAGTGACTTACGGGGGGTTTTACGACTGGCACACGAACACTTTACAGCCGTCCCACAAAACGACATTAGTGAAGGTTAATTGTAGTGACTTACGGGGGGTTTTACGACTGGCACACGAACACTTTACAGCCGTCCCACAAAACGACATTAGTGAAGGTTAATTGTAGTGACTTACGGGGGGTTTTACGACTGGCACACGAACACTTTACAGCCGTCCCACAAAACGACATTAGTGAAGGTTAATTGTAGTGACTTACGGGGGGTTTTACGACTGGCACACGAACACTTTACAGCCGTCCCACAAAACGACATTAGTGAAGGTTAATTGTAGTGACTTACGGGGGGTTTACGACTGGCACACGAACACTTTACAGCCGTCCCACAAAACGACATTAGTGAAGGTTAATTGTAGTGACTTACGGGGGGTTTTACGACTGGCACACGAACACTTTACAGCCGTCCCACAAAACGACATTAGTGAAGGTTAATTGTAGTGACTTACGGGGGGTTTTACGACTGGCACACGAACACTTTACAGCCGTCCCACAAAACGACATTAGTGAAGGTTAATTGTAGTGACTTACGGGGGTTTTACGACTGGCACACGAACACTTTACAGCCGTCCCACAAAACGACATTAGTGAAGGTTAATTGTAGTGACTTACGGGGGGTTTTACGACTGGCACACGAACACTTTACAGCCGTCCCACAAAACGACATTAGTGAAGGTTAATTGTAGTGACTTACGGGGGGTTTTACGACTGGCACACGAACACTTTACAGCCGTCCCACAAAACGACATTAGTGAAGGTTAATTGTAGTGACTTACGGGGGGTTTTACGACTGGCACACGAACACTTTACAGCCGTCCCACAAAACGACATTAGTGAAGGTTAATTGTAGTGACTTACGGGGGGTTTTACGACTGGCACACGAACACTTTACAGCCGTCCCACAAAACGACATTAGTGAAGGTTAATTGTAGTGACTTACGGGGGGTTTTACGACTGGCACACGAACACTTTACAGCCGTCCCACAAAACGACATTAGTGAAGGTTAATTGTAGTGACTTACGGGGGGTTTTACGACTGGCACACGAACACTTTACAGCCGTCCCACAAAACGACATTAGTGAAGGTTAATTGTAGTGACTTACGGGGGGTTTTACGACTGGCACACGAACACTTTACAGCCGTCCCACAAAACGACATTAGTGAAGGTTAATTGTAGTGACTTACGGGGGGTTTTACGACTGGCACACGAACACTTTACAGCCGTCCCACAAAACGACATTAGTGAAGGTTAATTGTAGTGACTTACGGGGGGTTTTACGACTGGCACACGAACACTTTACAGCCGTCCCACAAAACGACATTAGTGAAGGTTAATTGTAGTGACTTACGGGGGGTTTTACGACTGGCACACGAACACTTTACAGCCGTCCCACAAAACGACATTAGTGAAGGTTAATTGTAGTGACTTACGGGGGGTTTTACGACTGGCACACGAACACTTTACAGCCGTCCCACAAAACGACATTAGTGAAGGTTAATTGTAGTGACTTACGGGGGGTTTTACGACTGGCACACGAACACTTTACAGCCGTCCCACAAAACGACATTAGTGAAGGTTAATTGTAGTGACTTACGGGGGGTTTTACGACTGGCACACGAACACTTTACAGCCGTCCCACAAAACGACATTAGTGAAGGTTAATTGTAGTGACTTACGGGGGGTTTTACGACTGGCACACGAACACTTTACAGCCGTCCCACAAAACGACATTAGTGAAGGTTAATTGTAGTGACTTACGGGGGGTTTTACGACTGGCACACGAACACTTTACAGCCGTCCCACAAAACGACATTAGTGAAGGTTAATTGTAGTGACTTACGGGGGGTTTTACGACTGGCACACGAACACTTTACAGCCGTCCCACAAAACGACATTAGTGAAGGTTAATTGTAGTGACTTACGGGGGGTTTTACGACTGGCACACGAACACTTTACAGCCGTCCCACAAAACGACATTAGTGAAGGTTAATTGTAGTGACTTACGGGGGGTTTTACGACTGGCACACGAACACTTTACAGCCGTCCCACAAAACGACATTAGTGAAGGTTAATTGTAGTGACTTACGGGGGGTTTTACGACTGGCACACGAACACTTTACAGCCGTCCCACAAAACGACATTAGTGAAGGTTAATTGTAGTGACTTACGGGGGGTTTTACGACTGGCACACGAACACTTTACAGCCGTCCCACAAAACGACATTAGTGAAGGTTAATTGTAGTGACTTACGGGGGGTTTTACGACTGGCACACGAACACTTTACAGCCGTCCCACAAAACGACATTAGTGAAGGTTAATTGTAGTGACTTACGGTGGGTTTTACGACTGGCACACGAACACTACAGCCGTCCCACAAAACGACATTAGTGAAGGTTAATTGTAGTGACTTACGGAGGGTTTTACGACTGGCACACGAACACTTTACAGCCGTCCCACAAAACGACATTAGTGAAGGTTAATTGTAGTGACTTACGGGGGGTTTTACGACTGGCACACGAACACTTTACAGCCGTCCCACAAAACGACATTAGTGAAGGTTAATTGTAGTGACTTACGGGGGGTTTTACGACTGGCACACGAACACTTTACAGCCGTCCCACAAAACGACATTAGTGAAGGTTAATTGTAGTGACTTACGGGGGGTTTTACGACTGGCACACGAACACTTTACAGCCGTCCCACAAAACGACATTAGTGAAGGTTAATTGTAGTGACTTACGGGGGGTTTTACGACTGGCACACGAACACTTTACAGCCGTCCCACAAAACGACATTAGTGAAGGTTAATTGTAGTGACTTACGGGGGGTTTTACGACTGGCACACGAACACTTTACAGCCGTCCCACAAAACGACATTAGTGAAGGTTAATTGTAGTGACTTACGGGGGGTTTTACGACTGGCACACGAACACTTTACAGCCGTCCCACAAAACGACATTAGTGAAGGTTAATTGTAGTGACTTACGGGGGGTTTTACGACTGGCACACGAACACTTTACAGCCGTCCCACAAAACGACATTAGTGAAGGTTAATTGTAGTGACTTACGGGGGGTTTTACGACTGGCACACGAACACTTTACAGCCGTCCCACAAAACGACATTAGTGAAGGTTAATTGTAGTGACTTACGGGGGGTTTTACGACTGGCACACGAACACTTTACAGCCGTCCCACAAAACGACATTAGTGAAGGTTAATTGTAGTGACTTACGGGGGGTTTTACGACTGGCACACGAACACTTTACAGCCGTCCCACAAAACGACATTAGTGAAGGTTAATTGTAGTGACTTACGGGGGGTTTTACGACTGGCACACGAACACTTTACAGCCGTCCCACAAAACGACATTAGTGAAGGTTAATTGTAGTGACTTACGGGGGGTTTTACGACTGGCACACGAACACTTTACAGCCGTCCCACAAAACGACATTAGTGAAGGTTAATTGTAGTGACTTACGGGGGGTTTTACGACTGGCACACGAACACTTTACAGCCGTCCCACAAAACGACATTAGTGAAGGTTAATTGTAGTGACTTACGGGGGGTTTTACGACTGGCACACGAACACTTTACAGCCGTCCCACAAAACGACATTAGTGAAGGTTAATTGTAGTGACTTACGGGGGGTTTTACGACTGGCACACGAACACTTTACAGCCGTCCCACAAAACGACATTAGTGAAGGTTAATTGTAGTGACTTACGGGGGGTTTTACGACTGGCACACGAACACTTTACAGCCGTCCCACAAAACGACATTAGTGAAGGTTAATTGTAGTGACTTACGGGGGGTTTTACGACTGGCACACGAACACTTTACAGCCGTCCCACAAAACGACATTAGTGAAGGTTAATTGTAGTGACTTACGGGGGGTTTTACGACTGGCACACGAACACTTTACAGCCGTCCCACAAAACGACATTAGTGAAGGTTAATTGTAGTGACTTACGGGGGGTTTTACGACTGGCACACGAACACTTTACAGCCGTCCCACAAAACGACATTAGTGAAGGTTAATTGTAGTGACTTACGGGGGGTTTTACGACTGGCACACGAACACTTTACAGCCGTCCCACAAAACGACATTAGTGAAGGTTAATTGTAGTGACTTACGGGGGGTTTTACGACTGGCACACGAACACTTTACAGCCGTCCCACAAAACGACATTAGTGAAGGTTAATTGTAGTGACTTACGGGGGGTTTTACGACTGGCACACGAACACTTTACAGCCGTCCCACAAAACGACATTAGTGAAGGTTAATTGTAGTGACTTACGGGGGGTTTTACGACTGGCACACGAACACTTTACAGCCGTCCCACAAAACGACATTAGTGAAGGTTAATTGTAGTGACTTACGGGGGGTTTTACGACTGGCACACGAACACTTTACAGCCGTCCCACAAAACGACATTAGTGAAGGTTAATTGTAGTGACTTACGGGGGGTTTTACGACTGGCACACGAACACTTTACAGCCGTCCCACAAAACGACATTAGTGAAGGTTAATTGTAGTGACTTACGGGGGGTTTTACGACTGGCACACGAACACTTTACAGCCGTCCCACAAAACGACATTAGTGAAGGTTAATTGTAGTGACTTACGGGGGGTTTTACGACTGGCACACGAACACTTTACAGCCGTCCCACAAAACGACATTAGTGAAGGTTAATTGTAGTGACTTACGGGGGGTTTTACGACTGGCACACGAACACTTTACAGCCGTCCCACAAAACGACATTAGTGAAGGTTAATTGTAGTGACTTACGGGGGGTTTTACGACTGGCACACGAACACTTTACAGCCGTCCCACAAAACGACATTAGTGAAGGTTAATTGTAGTGACTTACGGGGGGTTTTACGACTGGCACACGAACACTTTACAGCCGTCCCACAAAACGACATTAGTGAAGGTTAATTGTAGTGACTTACGGGGGGTTTTACGACTGGCACACGAACACTTTACAGCCGTCCCACAAAACGACATTAGTGAAGGTTAATTGTAGTGACTTACGGGGGGTTTTACGACTGGCACACGAACACTTTACAGCCGTCCCACAAAACGACATTAGTGAAGGTTAATTGTAGTGACTTACGGGGGGTTTTACGACTGGCACACGAACACTTTACAGCCGTCCCACAAAACGACATTAGTGAAGGTTAATTGTAGTGACTTACGGGGGGTTTTACGACTGGCACACGAACACTTTACAGCCGTCCCACAAAACGACATTAGTGAAGGTTAATTGTAGTGACTTACGGGGGGTTTTACGACTGGCACACGAACACTTTACAGCCGTCCCACAAAACGACATTAGTGAAGGTTAATTGTAGTGACTTACGGGGGGTTTTACGACTGGCACACGAACACTTTACAGCCGTCCCACAAAACGACATTAGTGAAGGTTAATTGTAGTGACTTACGGGGGGTTTTACGACTGGCACACGAACACTTTACAGCCGTCCCACAAAACGACATTAGTGAAGGTTAATTGTAGTGACTTACGGGGGGTTTTACGACTGGCACACGAACACTTTACAGCCGTCCCACAAAACGACATTAGTGAAGGTTAATTGTAGTGACTTACGGGGGGTTTTACGACTGGCACACGAACACTTTACAGCCGTCCCACAAAACGACATTAGTGAAGGTTAATTGTAGTGACTTACGGGGGTTTTACGACTGGCACACGAACACTTTACAGCCGTCCCACAAAACGACATTAGTGAAGGTTAATTGTAGTGACTTACGGGGGGTTTTACGACTGGCACACGAACACTTTACAGCCGTCCCACAAAACGACATTAGTGAAGGTTAATTGTAGTGACTTACGGGGGGTTTTACGACTGGCACACGAACACTTTACAGCCGTCCCACAAAACGACATTAGTGAAGGTTAATTGTAGTGACTTACGGGGGGTTTTACGACTGGCACACGAACACTTTACAGCCGTCCCACAAAACGACATTAGTGAAGGTTAATTGTAGTGACTTACGGGGGGTTTTACGACTGGCACACGAACACTTTACAGCCGTCCCACAAAACGACATTAGTGAAGGTTAATTGTAGTGACTTACGGGGGGTTTTACGACTGGCACACGAACACTTTACAGCCGTCCCACAAAACGACATTAGTGAAGGTTAATTGTAGTGACTTACGGGGGGTTTTACGACTGGCACACGAACACTTTACAGCCGTCCCACAAAACGACATTAGTGAAGGTTAATTGTAGTGACTTACGGGGGGTTTTACGACTGGCACACGAACACTTTACAGCCGTCCCACAAAACGACATTAGTGAAGGTTAATTGTAGTGACTTACGGGGGGTTTTACGACTGGCACACGAACACTTTACAGCCGTCCCACAAAACGACATTAGTGAAGGTTAATTGTAGTGACTTACGGGGGGTTTTACGACTGGCACACGAACACTTTACAGCCGTCCCACAAAACGACATTAGTGAAGGTTAATTGTAGTGACTTACGGGGGGTTTTACGACTGGCACACGAACACTTTACAGCCGTCCCACAAAACGACATTAGTGAAGGTTAATTGTAGTGACTTACGGGGGGTTTTACGACTGGCACACGAACACTTTACAGCCGTCCCACAAAACGACATTAGTGAAGGTTAATTGTAGTGACTTACGGGGGGTTTTACGACTGGCACACGAACACTTTACAGCCGTCCCACAAAACGACATTAGTGAAGGTTAATTGTAGTGACTTACGGGGGGTTTTACGACTGGCACACGAACACTTTACAGCCGTCCCACAAAACGACATTAGTGAAGGTTAATTGTAGTGACTTACGGGGGGTTTTACGACTGGCACACGAACACTTTACAGCCGTCCCACAAAACGACATTAGTGAAGGTTAATTGTAGTGACTTACGGGGGGTTTTACGACTGGCACACGAACACTTTACAGCCGTCCCACAAAACGACATTAGTGAAGGTTAATTGTAGTGACTTACGGGGGGTTTTACGACTGGCACACGAACACTTTACAGCCGTCCCACAAAACGACATTAGTGAAGGTTAATTGTAGTGACTTACGGGGGGTTTTACGACTGGCACACGAACACTTTACAGCCGTCCCACAAAACGACATTAGTGAAGGTTAATTGTAGTGACTTACGGGGGGTTTTACGACTGGCACACGAACACTTTACAGCCGTCCCACAAAACGACATTAGTGAAGGTTAATTGTAGTGACTTACGGGGGGTTTTACGACTGGCACACGAACACTTTACAGCCGTCCCACAAAACGACATTAGTGAAGGTTAATTGTAGTGACTTACGGGGGGTTTTACGACTGGCACACGAACACTTTTACAGCCGTCCCACAAAACGACATTAGTGAAGGTTAATTGTAGTGACTTACGGGGGGTTTTACGACTGGCACACGAACACTTTACAGCCGTCCCACAAAACGACATTAGTGAAGGTTAATTGTAGTGACTTACGGGGGGTTTTACGACTGGCACACGAACACTTTACAGCCGTCCCACAAAACGACATTAGTGAAGGTTAATTGTAGTGACTTACGGGGGGTTTTACGACTGGCACACGAACACTTTACAGCCGTCCCACAAAACGACATTAGTGAAGGTTAATTGTAGTGACTTACGGGGGGTTTTACGACTGGCACACGAACACTTTACAGCCGTCCCACAAAACGACATTAGTGAAGGTTAATTGTAGTGACTTACGGGGGGTTTTACGACTGGCACACGAACACTTTACAGCCGTCCCACAAAACGACATTAGTGAAGGTTAATTGTAGTGACTTACGGGGGGTTTTACGACTGGCACACGAACACTTTACAGCCGTCCCACAAAACGACATTAGTGAAGGTTAATTGTAGTGACTTACGGGGGGTTTTACGACTGGCACACGAACACTTTACAGCCGTCCCACAAAACGACATTAGTGAAGGTTAATTGTAGTGACTTACGGGGGGTTTTACGACTGGCACACGAACACTTTACAGCCGTCCCACAAAACGACATTAGTGAAGGTTAATTGTAGTGACTTACGGGGGGTTTTACGACTGGCACACGAACACTTTACAGCCGTCCCACAAAACGACATTAGTGAAGGTTAATTGTAGTGACTTACGGGGGGTTTTACGACTGGCACACGAACACTTTACAGCCGTCCCACAAAACGACATTAGTGAAGGTTAATTGTAGTGACTTACGGGGGGTTTTACGACTGGCACACGAACACTTTACAGCCGTCCCACAAAACGACATTAGTGAAGGTTAATTGTAGTGACTTACGGGGGGTTTTACGACTGGCACACGAACACTTTACAGCCGTCCCACAAAACGACATTAGTGAAGGTTAATTGTAGTGACTTACGGGGGGTTTTACGACTGGCACACGAACACTTTACAGCCGTCCCACAAAACGACATTAGTGAAGGTTAATTGTAGTGACTTACGGGGGGTTTTACGACTGGCACACGAACACTTTACAGCCGTCCCACAAAACGACATTAGTGAAGGTTAATTGTAGTGACTTACGGGGGGTTTTACGACTGGCACACGAACACTTTACAGCCGTCCCACAAAACGACATTAGTGAAGGTTAATTGTAGTGACTTACGGGGGGTTTTACGACTGGCACACGAACACTTTACAGCCGTCCCACAAAACGACATTAGTGAAGGTTAATTGTAGTGACTTACGGGGGGTTTTACGACTGGCACACGAACACTTTACAGCCGTCCCACAAAACGACATTAGTGAAGGTTAATTGTAGTGACTTACGGGGGGTTTTACGACTGGCACACGAACACTTTACAGCCGTCCCACAAAACGACATTAGTGAAGGTTAATTGTAGTGACTTACGGGGGGTTTTACGACTGGCACACGAACACTTTACAGCCGTCCCACAAAACGACATTAGTGAAGGTTAATTGTAGTGACTTACGGGGGGTTTTACGACTGGCACACGAACACTTTACAGCCGTCCCACAAAACGACATTAGTGAAGGTTAATTGTAGTGACTTACGGGGGGTTTTACGACTGGCACACGAACACTTTACAGCCGTCCCACAAAACGACATTAGTGAAGGTTAATTGTAGTGACTTACGGGGGGTTTTACGACTGGCACACGAACACTTTACAGCCGTCCCACAAAACGACATTAGTGAAGGTTAATTGTAGTGACTTACGGGGGGTTTTACGACTGGCACACGAACACTTTACAGCCGTCCCACAAAACGACATTAGTGAAGGTTAATTGTAGTGACTTACGGGGGGTTTTACGACTGGCACACGAACACTTTACAGCCGTCCCACAAAACGACATTAGTGAAGGTATTGTAGTGACTTACGGGGGGTTTTACGACTGGCACACGAACACTTTACAGCCGTCCCACAAAACGACATTAGTGAAGGTTAATTGTAGTGACTTACGGGGGGTTTTACGACTGGCACACGAACACTTTACAGCCGTCCCACAAAACGACATTAGTGAAGGTTAATTGTAGTGACTTACGGGGGGTTTTACGACTGGCACACGAACACTTTACAGCCGTCCCACAAAACGACATTAGTGAAGGTTAATTGTAGTGACTTACGGGGGGTTTTAC
>NW_024535788.1:0-12343 GCF_016097555.1 Gigantopelta aegis
TTGGCTCTAAATGGATATTTAAGGTAAAAATTAATGGACAAGGATTGACATTCAAAGGCGTCGCGTAGCACAGGACACACACAGAAGTAGGTATTGATTACAGGAAACATTTGCTCCATTGCTCACTATTCGTCAATTCGCACACTACTTGCTTATGCAGTACGAGAAAAGAATGAAGATACCCAGATGGATGTGATCACAGCTTTCTTCGATGTGATCTGAAGTGATATTATATATGAGTCACCTACCCGATAATATTCAGAAAGGAAAGAAAAAATTGGGTATGTAAACTAAAAAATCTTTGTACGGTTTAAAAAATCTCCATCTTATGCTGGAACGAAAAAGTCACTCAACATGTTAAATTCTCTAGGTTTTGAAGAAAAGTGGAGCAGATCCTTGTATTTACTCGAGAGGAAGAATAAAAATTGAAATAAGTGTGCTTATTTATGTTAGTAGTTAATTGGTGTTTCTATTCCAGAATGAAGAAATGAGACAATTAAGAAACTCATGGACAGCAACATTGGAGTGTCTGTGGGGTCGGACCTCAAAGGAAAGACCTTGGTAAGTTACTGATTGCGTGGGAGCATGCCTCGGTATTAATAGGTTTTACAGAACCAAAGACAGTCTTTTACATGTGCCAAAGCCAATATATTCACCATATTCCGGAGCAATAGGGACTATCTGACGCGAAGACTTCCACAGTTTGATTGTGTTGTTGGTGTGTGGTGGTGACAGGTGGGTGTTGGGGCCAAATGACCGCGACGGCAAACAGTGGAGTGGTTCTACTTTTGGGGACAGGGGGACCGAAACGGGACTGGAGGCAGCTAGACAGTACCATGTTTGGCAGTATAGTACATTTGGGAAGAGCAACACGACCGGAACATCTCGCACTCTGTTGCTGTTGTATCAACGATTATAATTCATCAGCAACTGTTGGCACCACTTTAATGCGTAAAGAGATTACCTTCCGTTGACCTTAAGGGTTACTATCAATCTCTAACTACCGTACACAAGTCAAGGTCAAGAATAATTGAATTAGTTAGATGCGGACTGGGCCAATGAAGTTAAACACTCGTCACTCTACCACAGGAAATGTATTTGTTATGGCGGGTGGAGCATTAGCTGGCTTATTCCAAAAACAAAAGAAAGTTAGCAACCTTCTACATCAGAGGCGGAGTAATATGTCATTAGGAATCAGCTACTCAAGAAGCTATATGGCTTAAACGGATTATAATGATTTACCAGCTGAAAATCAAGAACCAATTGAAATACGAGAAGATAACCAGGGTACTTAGCTATGACTAGAAAACCCCAGGTGAACACAGAAGACACAAACCATATTGCCATCAGAACCCACTTGGTAAGAGAAATCTGTTCAGTCTGGTCCAATTCGCAGTATCATCCTGTGCAAGAAAGATATTTTACTGATGTTTTTAACCAAGGCTGGACCGAAAACCTCGTTTTGAAAGCATTGAGAGATAAACTCGGACTAGTTAATTATCAACTATGAATCAAGGGGGATGTATGGATGTATTATATATTATGATTATTAGTTGCTTGCAATTAATGTATGTTTACTTAGTTTAACCACCTCCTGTATACTGGTCTATCTAAGGTTACTTTCCATCTTGTAAACGGAGGCATTACGAAATCAATAAACTTGTTAAACAAAGATTGTACATAATTTTTTGGCAGATATCAGTGATTTACAATAATGTCATTGTTATTTACTTATTTGCAGGATCATTTCTCTTTAAAACAAGACTACTATTGCTTCCTGTATCTCTTAGTGAACAAACACACCTACTGTTAATTAAGATTATTCATATGTAGTACTATTATGTTGGTGGTTAATTATGTTGGCAACAACGTGAAGTTGTCAATAAAATCACCTAGTATAAGACGATAAGGTCTATTGATGATCCATTTCACGAAAGTGACTGTGAAGAACTTTCCTGAAACTTGGTTAATTAAGTTGGAATTAGACATTGGACATGAGTCCTTTCCAATACTACATATGGTATAGATAAAAAACCCAAAAAACCAAAATGATTAACCTCGCTTATTTGAGAAACCAAAGCAATCAGGAACATTGGTTGATAAGAGACTAAAACTAAAAATATATTAGTATATGTGTTTCTTAGTTTGAAAACCCAAACAATCAGACCTTGTTTGATAAGAGACCTGACACTAAAAAAATATTTATTATATTGTTTCTTATTTTTAGAAACCACAACAATCCGCCATTGTTTGATAATAGGACTGAAACTAAACAGAATATTATTATATAATTCTTATTTTAGAAAACCAAAACAAGCAAACATGGGGGTTGATAAGAGACAATAAAATATAATGATATTTTTTTTATCTCTTATTTTGGGAAAATAATGATGGACATAACTCTTCATAAGCATATCATGATTTTGGAAAAATAACATTAAATGAATTTTTGACAGTGGGGTATAAAACGTAGAAATCTCAGGACACACTGAATAGGCCAATATACAAACCAAGGTTTTCTGGCATAATACTGTCTGAATTATTAGCTAGTTTTCCCTCCTGTTTGTATTAGTCAGCCTTGTTTCTACTCTACTACTCTTGTCAATATGTGTCAATGGAAATGGTCCTGAAGGTAATGACATCTAAAGCTATCTATATTATTATAATAAACTCCTTTAGACTGTGTACCTCGTAATTGTAACGGAATGTATCATTTTGGAGTCAGGAAGAATTTTAATATCCGATATCTTCCTGAATGGGAGTGACTCATCAAACTTGTAAAATTGATTAACAAATAATATATCAATTCATGTCGAGTATCTATTATGTTTATAGGTCTATTTGTGATATGAAGGGTACCTACTGCAATGGGACGGTAGTTGGACTAGGAGTTGGCTATTTAAATATGTCATAAACTAGTGATACCTGTCCTTAAGAGAACACCAACATTACCATAATGTTAACAGTATGTGGGAGAAAACCGCTGGTCCTGGCTGTAGTTCTGCTAATTATTCTACTTTAGAAATTAAGTATTTTTAAAGTTTGTGGGGCGAGGGAGCTGATACGAGATTTCTTCAGTGGATGAATTTTCTCAATTGAGTAATTATAAAACTATAGACACTCACTATGTTGATGGGATATCTATTACCCACAGGACAAAACCCTCGTCCCACATATCGGGAACTTATGGTGCTGGTCATGATGGTATCCTGTCGTTTGTCCCTTTGAACCCAGGCTACAAGGTTTTTAACCCTCCACCGCCTTCCGTTGTGTGCAACCATTTACTACTTGTGAAGGAGGTAATGATATTCTCTCGGATGAGAAAGGATTGCCCAGGTTCTCATAGCTCCATGTTGCAATAACAACAAACAGCCTTGGTTTTATCTGCGTATGTGATGACATGAACTCAAGATAGTATTGAAGTGAGGTGTGCTGCGATCAGGGGTGAAAATATACCTTTCGATATCAGTGGAATGTACATTTTTTGAACACAAAATTTAGTTTCATGCATATGAGAAGTTGGAACATTACGTGATTTTGAATTGCTTGTGGAGTGATTTGTGATGATTTGATTAATGAACACCATGCTAAATATTTAATAGTCAGTACATAACGATACTCATTATAAAATTCTTGATCTATTGTTGATAAGAGACTTCACTAAAAGGATAATAGTATATAATTGATTATTTGAGCACTAAAACATACAACAAGCAAACATTGGTTGATAAGACACGAAAAAATCTAATGATTATTATTTTTTATCTGTCTTTGCGAAACTTAGGATGATGGTAATACACTGCTTCATAAGGCATCAGTGATTTTGAAAACTAACAGGAAAGGAATTTTTGATCAGTGGCGTATAAAAGTAGGACTCATGCACTTAGCCAATATACAAACATTGGTCATATTAAGCCAGATTTTACGACGTATCCGGTGTCATGGAATTGATAATCTAGTCTCCTCCTTTGCTGGTAGTAGTAGCATTTGTTTACTCTACTACACTTGTCCAATATTGTTCAATGGACAATTGTCCTGAACAGGTATTACATTGAAGCTAGCTATATGTATTATAATAAACTCCTTGTAGACCTGTGTACTCCTAATTGTAAGGACTTGGACATAAGTTTGGAGTCAGGAAGAGTTGCTACTATCCAAGATATCTGCATGGAGTGACTTTCACAAATGTAAAATGAGTACAAATATTATAGCCATCTAACGCATTGTGTCTATTATGTCTTTTTTGGATAGGTTCTATTGTGATATGACGGGTGCCCAATGTGATTGGAAAGGTGCCCTCGCTTATTACTCCTGTTGATAGAGTCGGTTATTTAAAGATGTCAGAACCTAGATGCTACCTGGCCCTTCTGGACTGACCAACTTAATCATAGTGGTCCAGTATGTTGAGAAACAACCCTCTGTTCCTGGCTTTAAGTTCCGCTAATTTCTTTTGACTTTAGGAATCAGTAATTTTAAAGTTTGGTTGCCAAGTTAAACGGCAATGACATTTATTCAGTTATTGCATATGGGGCTCAATTGAGTAATTATCAAAACGATAGGGACACTCCCTATGTTGATGGGAAATCTATTACCAACGGACAAAACATCCGTAACATATCTGGACTTATGTGGCTGTCGATTGAGGTCCATCCTTGTCGTTGTCTCTTGTAAAAACACCGCTACACGTTTAGACCACCCCCCATTCGTTTGAGTGGCCAGCATTACTACTGTGGAGGGAGGTAATGATATCTATTTTTTTTTTTTTTTTTTTTTTTTGTTTTTTTTTTTTTTTTTTCATTTTTTTTTTTTTTTTTTTTTTTTTTTTCTTTTTTTTTTTTTTTTTTTTTTTTTTTTTTTTTTTTTTTTTTTCTTTTTTTTTTTTTTTTTTTTTTTTTTTTTTTTTTTTTGATTCGGATGGAAAGGGTTGGCAGGATCTCAAGCTCATTTTGCACATAACACCAAGGTTCTATCGAGTACTGATATATGAATGAAGTAGTATTGGCTGAGGTGTGTGCTGATCAACGGGTGAAATATACTTTAGCATATCATCTGAACTGTATTTTTGTGAAACAACATTTCAGTTTCAATTGAAGAAGTTCCATGAAAACCTACTTGATTTTTGATTTATTTGATTAATGAAAAAAGAACTCATTAATGGTCATTATATATAACTATATCTATTATATTACTATCATTCAATTGGTGATGTATTAGAGAGTAATGTAGATATTGTAGAGAAAGTACATTAAATATTTAGACCAAAGTAAAAGGAAACGAAGTTTCATATCATAGAACAAGAATGCGAGCTCAGATAATAATTTAATTTAATGATAGTCATTTGAATTATCAAGTAATACTAAGGAACTTCGTGAAGTGTGTTTCTGAATCAGTTCACTTGAATCTGATCTAACAAATAAACAAGTTTGTTTATTATTTACTACCAGGTAAAATATTGAGGGATATTACCGACGTCAAAGTTTCAAGTGTGATTGTTCAAACATTGCTAACAGTTTGCTTATGTTACCTGTAGATACACAAGTCACAACGCCCACATAGTGCTGACGTTTCTTATTATTGAAATTTCACAAAACCATAGTCCACTTCTGGTATTTAGTGTAGACAGATAGTTCTCTCTTATACAGCTACTTACACACATAGTAACCAATAGTTTGGATTACGAAATTTGGACCTGCTGAAATATCGTGAGACTGTGTGCACCTAAAGGAAATATTTATTTATATTTTGCCCCCTTTTGCAGTTACTCTGATATCACATCTCAATATGGAAATAATTTCTAAATAAAACTATATACATGGGCGGATCTAAATGACTATATCTTTAGCCTCATTCAGCGATCACTAACAAAACTTGCAATAATATATGAATGCTTTGTGCTCATGTTGCATACATATAAGTAAATACAAACTGAAATTGCACTAAAGTGCTTTAACCTCGCGTCCTTGATCTCCAGAGACGTTCGTTATTCTGTTTACCACAGAATACGGACAAGACATATCTCACGTGATGCGCAAGATGATTATTTGATAACTCAGTTGCTCTCTTCTTCAATGAAAGGGAACAAGCTGCATGACTCAGTATTTCTCTTTCATCAACGCTTTTGCCGTTTAGTGGCGTCTACTGGGTACTTTTGTACTCTTATTTGACAAAAAGGTCCAATATTTCCACACTTCTTAGTAAAGGTTAGTGATTCTCCAATGACATCTACGTGCTAGTATTTTACTTCGCGCTTCATGTCTATCGACAAAGATAACAGCCTAAAACTCTAATGTACGTTTGAAATAAGGGATGTTCACTAAAATTAAATAATTGTTATGGCTGCTTGAGCTGCCTTTAAATAGAGCCCTTTGACTTCTTTACCCTGTGTTGTTATTATATGACAATAAAAGTGAAAAAGGAAATTTATACTCGTGTATATGATACACTAAATTTTGTTATCAACTCAGTAATGGTAGTTTCTAGAAAGGGTACCCATGTTGATGGGAAATGTGGTGGACTAGAGTAGGTTTTCAAAATATGATTCGTTATCTAAATATTGTCAGAGCCCTAGTGCTCCCTGTCCTCCTAGATGGCCCAACAGTAGTATCGTGGTGGTCCAGTATGTGGAAGATCAACCTCTAACACTCCAACCTGTAATTTTGCTTAATTTTGCTGCTTTAGGAATTAAATATTTTAAAGTTACATCCCAATGATAGGATATGGGATTATTTTAGTTGATGCATTTGGTCAATTGAGTAATTATAAAATAGGACACTCCTCTATTTGACAAGCTATCGATTACCCAGGACAAAGCCCTCATAAACATATGCTGGACTTATGGTGCTGGTCATATGGTAATCCTGGTCGTTGTCCCTGCGCAACTCCATGTACAAGTTTTAACCCTCCACCTCCTTCCTTTTTGTGCAAACCATTACTATGAAGCAAGAGGAATTATATTGTAAGGGCTGGCAATGATTGCCCAGGTTCTCAACCTACCATGTTACATTTACATAGCCAACCAAACAGCCTTGGTTCTAGTGAGTGCTTGGATGATATTGACTCAAGATAGTATGGAAGTGAGGGTGTGTGCTGATGAGGTGGGTGAAAAATATTCCCTTAGATATCATTGAACTGTGACACGTTTTTGAAACAAAATTTAGTGTTCAGCACTTGAGAAGTTGTAACATTACTTTGATTTTGATGATTGTGAATGATTTTGAGATTGATTTTGCTTAACGAAACATGCAAACTATTTAATAGTCCATTCCATACCCTCTATCCATTATAAAATTATCGAGCTATTGATTGATTATATAAGGTAGATATTTTTGAGAAAACTACATTACATATAGATAATTAAAGTTGAAGTTCAACGGTTCAGTTGATGAAGCTATACACTGAACAAACAAGCCAGAAGGTCTTTAATTGGCAAAAAGCACACAAACTATTACCTTGCTGTATGTAGTGAAAGAGGCATGCCCATCGGGGTTGGCCGAGGAGTGGGTACAAGCAAGGAATTGAGGGAAAAAAAAATTTACCAAAATCAATTTAGTCTACAGCTTAAACCAAACCTGTTGGATAACTGCGTCTACAAGTCTAACCCACCATAAATACACCTAAGGGATTGTAACAATGGATACCATTGCCATATGGAGTGACATGGTAATACCAATGCAATCTTTCCAAGGGATAATGAAACAATTTTACAAAGGACTAGAATCAAGAGGGCTTGGTACCTGGATATATACTATCACTGCAGGAGGGAACCAAAGCACCAACACTTAGCAAATGTGAAAAAGTTTTGAGCGCCGAAAAAGTATGTCATCTTTGAGGCGTCAGTCTAGCAAATGTCCATATGTTTCAAAATTAAGTAGAATATTTAGGCCATGTCATTGATTAAAGAGGGAATTTACCCACACCGGGCATAGAAAAAAGTAGAAGCAGATTTAGCAGCCAAACCTCCGTCGGGCCGTGCGGTGAACAACTACAAAGCCTTTTTTGGGGATGGTAAATTATTACTGAAAATCTATACCTTACATTTGTACAACATTTGGCTGCCCCCTTAACAATTAAGAAGAAAGCATGAATTGAGAGGGGAGGACAATAGAGAAGAGGAATTAGTTTGCCACAGGCTAAGCGAAGCACAACTAGATCATGCCAAAGTACTAGTAGTGTTATGGACACAAAGCGGCTGCTCTATTGAAATTTGGATTGTGATGCTTCATCGGTACGGGGTGGTCTGTGGGGGTAGCAAGCCTCATCACCTGTTATGAAAGATGTGCATGCTGGAGGGGGCAATAGAATAGATATCAGGGTGCTTACTGCCAGGTGACGACGGAAGGGTATGGTGCGTTCAATAGGGAGAGAGATGCGTTTAAGAAGAGGTGGGAGGGTGGTAATAAGTTTTCACTAGCCGATCTGGTTCATAACAATGGATTTTACAAGTCTCTTGGGAGTGCACAGACCGCGAACAACTGTGACCAATGGCTGTGTTGAGTCCAGATAAAGCCGAACCAGTATTATCATGCGGGAGAGAACGAGAAAATGGGAGTTCTTTTTAATGGATTATAGAACTGACCGGGTAATTCAATTTCGTTGGCACGATGCAAACAGTGGAAAGTGCAATACATGTGTAAATAGCAATTTTGAGCGATATAAAGTCTCAGACATGACAAAAAGATGTGGGGCATGAGAGCAGCGTGGCGAGCGAACCATGGTTGCTATGGGCAAATCTCCTACGTAGCGGTGGAGAGCATGGTGGGTGGCGCAGTAAGAGAATAGGTTGGCTGAACAGAGGCGGGACCGTGATTGGTACCGGGAACACAGGAGGGAGAGCGTAATCGAGGTGAATAAAATTGTATGTAACTAAAGAGGGAGCATGGTAACATATACCCCCGGGGGGTAGTAGGTTGATGGAGCTGAAGTGTTGACCGGTGTATGTGCTGGTCCGTGAGCACCCAGTGCCAGGAATCGGTAAAAAGGGGGGGGGGGGTGGGGGGACAGCATTGGGGGGCTTGAGGTGGGTAGTCTGGCATAACACTACTTATAGAACAAAGGAAAAAGGGGCCGGGTCACCTGGGGAAGTTGTTGAGGGATGGGGGGTGCCATCACTGGCGGCGCCCAAGGAGACCACAAGAACGGCCCCTTCACCCACAAACACAAGCAGCAACCATAGGCAAGAGTTAGTACTGCTGTGCTTGGGCCTGTTCTTATGGTGCGCATTGTGTGTGTGACATGTGGGTGAGTGGTTGCAGGTGCTTCGCGTAATGTCCCCTAGTCTCTTGTCAGATGAACCTCATGGTCATAGCAGACCAACAGCAAGCGAGACTAGAAGGTTGGGAGCGGTGAGAGGACGGTCTGGGGGACGCCGGCTTGAATGGATAGTGTCACCGCAGACGGCTGGACCACAACTTTTGTCGGCAGAGGAGGTTTGAAAGACTTCACTAGTCCAAAATGGTACAGCAACATAGCAAGGTAGAACCCTACCCTCCCAGAGCGGGATGGACAAGCAGAAGAGTCGTGGAGCAGACGAAAGGCTTACTCTGGTTCCAAATTTCAAAGAGCAGAAGATCATTGGGAAGACAAAGAGAGCAGAAGAAAGATTTACACAATTACGTCCTCGCAATAAGGGTGAAAGTGTTAACCAGGTAACCTGCAATGGATACAAGCATAACTACAAATGACCAGTGCTTTGTGACCTAATAGTCGTGTTACTAGTATTATTATTAACCAACAAAGGATTGGCCCTTTAGGTATAGAGATTTTGGTAGGGATACAACCACTTGGACAAAATAAGACATGCATTACTTCAATTTCACCAGACTAAATAGGCAAGTCAAGACTGTTTTTGCTTCTTTTAAAATTCAATATATCTGATAGCTCAAAAAATAAAAGGGGGGAAATCCCAAATTCCCAAGTTTGATTGCCTTCATGGTTTTCAACTGTCAGTAAGAGTTTACGTGTAAAGAAAGCTGAGAAAGAATACAACAGTTAATAAAGAAAAAAAGAAATCTTAAGAATAAGTCTTTTAGTTAATGCCAAAGAATGGTTTTAAGTTATCTGAGAAATCCTGCAATTTAGTGAACAACACTATTAACAATCATTATACAACAACTATTTTAATATCCCAGAATCAGGTTTGCATAATGAGAATGAAGGGTTGAAAGTGTCAAATTAATTTAGTGTATATGAAAGGGAAGGGAATGCAATTGGATTTAGTTTCCAAAATAATTAGTCAGGGTTTTCACAATTTAACAGGACTATAATGTTTTATATTCAAATCCCGACAGCAAGTGTCATAACGATGGCTGGCCAAACACCCGATATCTTAAGCCGCACACACCCCAAAACTACTAATGCAATGGGAAAAGAATTGGATGCAGCTATTTCACCCTTATCTGTGGATAACAAGCAAAACCAAAATGGTTAAGCCATATTTTTTATCATATCAAATCAGCTATAAAACCTAAAATTAATCTAGTTGGCGTCTATAGTGGAGACAACAAAATTTTACCAGTACCTTACAGTTGACTCTCGATGATACTTTACTTGTAGATTATTTATATTATGAGTATATAAATGGTAAATTTTCAATGAGATAGATAACAATAAATACACTGGTCCATTCCATGCTCCTGTGACAAATGAAAAGAGAGTAATGATGACAATCAAAACAGCTGGCATAGGTTCTCATTTTCAGGCCTGGTAGACAGTCCTTAAGGCCATGAATGATCAGTATAATCAAGTTTACTAAGTGAAGGAATTTAGTATGCAGACACTCCATTCGTCCTGCCTGCTTAGTTGGAATTCTACACAAAAGGCCCGTAGACAGCGGGTGGAATACAACCCGCGTCCTCCGTGACTAATAAGGAAACAATTAATTTTAATCACCCGGCAACACATTCGAATCAGGACTTGCCTTAGAGTGTTTTACAGGATCAGGCTCATTTTGTATTGATTTCTCAAGTTTTATATATGTAAAAGATAACTGGAAGTTTCTTACAAAAAGCTAAATATTTCAATTAATTCATTCATGTGTACTGTAAGACATCTGTTAAATACTTTGATGTAATGTACTGTATGGCTGAAATCTTTTAGGAACAATTTTAACCCTTCGGCCTCCCGTCCATTGGTTGAACCAGTACTATTGTGAAGGAGTTAATGACATCTCTGGGATGGCAAATATTCCCCAGGTTCTCAAAGCTCCATTTGCAATAACACTAACAAACCCTCTTTCTATTAAGAACATTGATTGACAATACTCACAATAATATAGCAGGCTGCATAAGTGGTGGGCTGAGGAAGGTGGTTAAAAAATCTTTTTTAGAGATCATTGGAACTGTATGATTGTCTCAACAAATTTAGTTATCAATTAAGAAGTATCTTGTACGGCGTACTTGATTTTGATTAATTTGATTACTGAAATATGCAAAAGAATTGTACTAATCATTAATATAACTACACCTGTCGATTATTAATATCAATCAATTGTTGATTATTAGCGAGTATTGTATATATTGGGTAAGAGAAATCTACATTTAAATAATGATTGATCAAAGGTAAAGGGGAACTGAAGATGTCATTATCATTCCTAATAAAGTAGCTCACCTAATATTTGAATTTTATAATACTTGAGAAATTTGCTGATTAAATTTAACAAACTTTTTTTATTATTTTACTACCAGTTAAATATGAGGACCCTACTTGCCGTCAACAATTGTGAGTGGTTAATTGTGCAACTTGACTAACAGTTGGCTTTGTTAACGTAAAATGAACAGTAATGGAATGTAGAGATGTTCACTCTTAAGTATGCTATGAGTCAGCCACTATTGCTTATGTGAGTCATTGACAGTATAGCTCACAAATAAAATGGGTCTCCTCTAGCATAATCTCAGGTGGTTAGGATATTGTTTGCCCTTTGGAAGAATTTGATTAAACCTTACTTTGTTGCCGGCGAGTGACTGGTCAGGTGGTATGAGTAATTCAATGGGAAGTATTCCCTTCACAAGGAAGGCTCATCCTGTGATATCTCCACTGAGCGTAAAGTTACAACCCTACGTGGTGAATATGAATCTGTACTCCTGCAAATTGTGGATCATGGAGTTATAAGGACCAAATTTCTGGATTCGGATTATATGATGTTTCCTTTCACAATATACATGCCTTAACATGTAATTATTAAAATTGCTTCATTGTCAACATAAAAATACATGATTATGCAAACATAAAAAACATATAATAATGCCGTATGAGTCCGGGATAAAGGTTGTTTATAATCTAGACATTTTCTGGTAACAAATGCACTATTCAAACTTTCTTTATCTATTCTGGTTTAAGGGGCCTTAAC
>NW_024535789.1:0-11048 GCF_016097555.1 Gigantopelta aegis
ATAAAACCTTTCAAACTGCTTTGTACCCATCGTCCTCGTGCTCACAAACAAATTACACACACAAAAGAGTGTTTAAAAATAACTATAAATAAACCACTTGACAGATAACAGCTATACACCAAATGAACTGACATGACCTTGAAAGATAACCTTGAAACATAATCTGCATGACCTTAAAAGATAACCTTGAAACATAATCTGCATGATCTTGAAAAATGACTTTGAAACATAATCTGCATGACCTTGAAAGATAACAGGTATGACCTTGAAAGATAAAGGTATGCACCCATTGTACTGGTGGCGTCGGCCATTGTTCCGGCGGCCACGATGGCGTTTTCCATTGTATTCCATTGTTGTCCCCGCCACGTATAAAATATACTACTCACAGGGGCAAGTGCAACACCTTCCAACTCCTTAAGGGAGATGAGGGAGTACCAAGTACTGAGAATATGCCAAGCCCGACAGTAACCATTTATTTACAAACAAATCCGGCACCCAACGGGGAGGTCATTTTTGCACCAATCTAACAATGCCTCAGCAATGACCAACCCAGGGGAACTCGGAAAAATTACAAATAAATTAAATTAAATATTAACTTTAGTTTGATAAACAAAGGCGACCAAAAGCCTGTCTATTACTAATTTATGCTCTTTTAATGGATTTAATAAATTAAATGAATTAAATTCCAAATTAATTTTCTTAAAATAATTAACCAGTTTCATTCTATTTTTTTAATGTTTGGTACAGTCAACCAAAAAGTGTTTTACATCTTCAATTTTATGACATACTAAACAATTGGGTGAATTTATTTTCTTAATTTTATATTTAATATCATTTAAATCCGAAGAGACACCCATTCTTAATCTTGCAATAATATTAGTAACTTTAACATTAAAAGAAACTGGTCCAGGATTGGTCGCCCTTGGTTTAATATAAGCATGCCACACTCTGGTCCTGTGGTCCCATTCTGTTTGCCACAGGCGTCCAAAGTGTGGTTCGGCTATACAGTTTATTTCATTGAAATTATGATTGACTGGAACACCGACTGTGGGGTCATGCAAGCTTTTCTTTGCATTAAGGTCAGCCAATTCATTGCCCGCTATTCCTATATGTGCCGGGACCCACTCAAGGATGAGATCAATCCCCTTGGCAGCAATATCTTTAAAAAATTTGTATACATTTTGGACAATTTCAGGTCTAACACTATGGGCTCCATCGATTGCCTGCTAAGGCTATTATTTTTATGATATCTTTCTATCCACTTCAGGGAATAAAGTAGGGCCATTAATTCAGAAGTGAATACCGATATATTATCTGATAGCCTAGACCTAATAGCTATAGATTTTTAAAATAATTTAGAATTTTGTATTATAAAAGCCGTACCTGTTTTTCCAGTGGTTGGGTCCTTTGACCGGTCTATAGGGTGTATACTACCAAATCCAATCCCATAGACGACAATAGTAACATATGTGGCTAAAATTCCTACCTACAACGTATCAACTGACATAAACGCCACGGATATAAATACTATCACCCCTCACACTTAAAGTGAATCAGAAAAAATTGGGGGTCAAGCTGCTCGTTTCTGAGATAACGGGTAGCGACTATGACTACCCTTGTTCCGCACAAAATTCGAGTACTTTTTTTTACAGGTACCCCATAAATGTTTCAAACACAAGGCTACTTGACACATTGGTACTAGATGAAATAAAATTGCATTTTTTTTTTTTACCCAGATGAAACTATTATTTTTTACAACCAACACACTCACATTTATAACCAATCACAGGACTTGTGGTGTTCAATCCGGATGAATACAATATGTATATTAGATGTATTCCTACAATCTGTAATCCAGCATTTTATTTAGCTAGTAACATTAGGTAATACAGCTTTAACAATAAAATAAATTATCAACTTAAACCAAGGCAGATAATCAAATGTGAAAAAATTGGTTCTGAATCTAGTATAAACTCAAAATGCTTTTCATGAGAGCTAACTAAGTGATTATTAAGAGAAAAAAATTATCTGGAGATCTAAGTATATGTTTAACAACCTTATTGTTATGTACAAATAAGAACAGAAGGCACAATAGTGACAACAAATTTAATTATGTTTTTGGTAAAGTTTTTCTTCAATTTTACTTTAAATTTTGCATAAAACTACAAATTTGTCAAAAATATAACTTAGCACCCTATAAATATGTCAAAATGACTAGAAAAATCAAGTTCTTTACAAATTTGAGTTTTCAGAATTTCATATATAAAAAATTAACAATGTTAATGGAAACTAAAGACATTAACCCACTATTGGCACATGCTATTTTTAATATAAAAATAAATTGCTATTAAAATCTTAGTTCAGGTTGCCTATATATAATACCATATTTAAGAGCAGTTGTATTTGGCAAGTCAAATACCATGTAAAAAGAAATTATTGAAATCTTTACAGTATGAATTATAGGCCAAAATAAACTTTTCTTCAGTGCTAACTTTGATTCAAACTCCATTCTGAGCCATGCACAGAGATTATTGTCAAGGTCAAGGTCACTGTGAACTTGCATGGTCGAGTGATGGCTAATTAATCAACCAGTATAGTTTAATTAAATAAAATGATAAAATCGTAATATTTTTTATTATGCACTGAATATGTGCTATAGGGTGTATACTACCAAATCCAATCCCATAGACGACAATAGTAACATATGTGGCTAAAACTCCTACCTGCAACGTATCAACCGACATAAACGCCACGGATATAAATACTACCACCCCTCACACTTAAAGTGAATCAGAAAAAATTGGGGGTCAAGCTGCTCTTTTCTGAGATAACGGGTAGCGTCTATGACTACCCTTGTTCCGCACAAAATTCGAGTACTTTTTTTTACTTGTACCCATACATGTTTCAAGCACAAGCTACTTGACACATTGGTACTAGATGAAATAAAATGGCATATTTTTTTTACCCAGATGAAAGTATTATTTTTTACAACCAACACACTCACATTTATAACCAATCACAGGACTTGTGGTGTTCACTTCTCTATGAAAAGTTTGGTGCACCTCGAACTTTGGAATCTAGTATAAACTCAAAATGCTTTTCATGAGAGCTAACTAAATGATTATTAAGAGAAAAAAATGATCTGGAGATCTAAGTATATGTTTAAACCCGCGCTTGCGGTGGGTCCTACCGACAATAAAATGGGCGGAGCTTCAAGCCAGAGATAATGATCACGTGATCTAAGTCTAGCGACAAGGTCACAGTCTATGAGTTATAATTAAACAAATACACGTGGCCTCAGAGAAAGAAAGCTGTACTCACGCAACGTTAGAATGAAGAACCACATTCCCGGGTTGTTGTGTTTTTATCATTTAGATTAGAAATAAATATGATCCACAACAGAATCCCAAATATGTCGTGCAAAGTTGCGAGTCTTCGGTTTTAGATGTTTTTTACCAACTGTTCTGCGTGGACAACGCGGATCTTCATAAAATGTCACCGAGGTAAAATCGCGACCATTGTTTTCATTCCAGTCTAAGATGGCTAGGTTACTTCTTCGTTTATATTCCTTGTCAGAGAAGGAAATGCGTTTGTCATGGTATACCAAACAAGCATTGTTGAATGATTCCACATAGTGTGTATCGACACATGTGACGTAGTCTTCCGGTGTTTTGTATATGACAAGTCGCTTGATTGCGCAATCGAAAAGTTTGATGGCGATCGGGTCTCGCAATATGATTTTGCTGGGCTCGTAGTTTTTATCAGTTTTGCATCTTGATTCAGGCAAACATTTATCGTGTATATTTTGATAATGTAAAACTATATTGTCAAGAAGACCTCTCAGTTTTTCTGACGATCCACCACAATATTTCATGGCGTAATAACAATGCGTTTTCACCGATGCCGCTTTGTCAGACAATTCACCGTGCCATTTCACAGCATGGAACTTAACAGGGCCAGTGCAGACTTTTTTCATTTCTTTACTAATTCCCTTTGTTGCATGCCATGTGTCATTTGCGTTAGTAACACCAACACGGTTTTCTGACAAGTATTTATTTATGGTGACATTTCGGTCGTGTCCGTGGATGTTGACATTGATTCCACATTTATCAAAGTGGTCGTATAATTTCTTTACACCGAATGTCTCATCTCTTTGGCTTACTGGATCGTCATCTTTGGAGACGACTGCCAGTCCTATGACCTTTTTTGTTTCAAATCCAATGGCAACCACGTCAGAACGCCGTGCATTTTTTTGCCACCCATGCCTTGCGTCTGTCAATATCGTAATTCCTTTCAAGTCAGAATTAATATCAGAACATTGAAGTGTTGTGATAGCCGTTTCTTTGTCAACAGCATCTTTAATAGATTGATCAGCGATGTTATTTGTTTTGCAGCAGTATAAATCTAAAAATCTACTGACGAAAGTCTCTGATAACTGACCAAATCCTGCAGATGTGACAAAACGTTCATACTATGAATATCGCAAACCAGACACAAAAAGTGCATGCAAGATGCGAAAATTTGCGAGGAATGATCCACCTGGCAAACGAGGTGATGCGTCCACTTTCATGCTGTGTTGATTCTCACAGTGCAACGAAATGTTTCCTGTGTGCCCCGAGTATTCTATGGTTTCAATGTCCATGTGTTTCGAACATTCATGGGCATGCACCTGTAATCCGACACAAAGATTTTGTATTGCCGATTCTGTAATGAGACACATCTTTTCTGTACTCTGTACCTTTGGACATGGTAAATATGTTGAAACTTTGTGAGTGGTTCCCAAATCATCTGCATCGGTGTTGCTTGGTGGCAATGCATGTTGTTGAAGATAAAAATAAAAAACCTTGTGTAGAATTGTGCTGTTGCTTGTATTTGAAACACTGTCATCCAATAATAGTTTTGCGCGATCTATTTTGTTGAAGAGCAAAGTTTTGTCATCATTAGATTGGGCATAGAATCGAATATTTCCTGTCACCAGAGGAACGTCTTTTAATTTTCTTCGTTTATTTCTTATTCGCATCTCATCACCCTCATCTGACTTTCTTTTCTTTCTTCCGAATTCTTGTCTGTTTTCGTCTTTTATACGCTGCATTTTCGATCTTTAAATAAGCAAGCTTCTAATTCGGAATATGTTCACATTGAAGAAACGTGTTGATTATTTTAAAAAAGGCGCCACAAATACAGGTTGGTGTTAATATTTAGTTTAGTCCATTTTTCTAAAGGGCGAATTTTCTTATCTACTAACAAGATACATATGAGAAAACGACAATATTATTTTATTTAATAATGCACAGTGAAATTAAACGTAGTATATATACATGCATATATTTGTTTTTATTGCGACACTGAACTCACATTATTCGAGTCAGAATATAAGATAACGGAAGAGAGTTTTAGTAGCTTTGTCTCCTTTACAGCGGAATGTCGCACATTCCTGGTAATTAAATTATCGGGGCTATTGTTTTAGTTTCCATCAAAAGTGCGCCAACGTTTGCTGACAAATCATGAGTGAAAAAAGGGAATTATGTTTTAAAATAACCAAGGATCAAGCGGAAGCTCTATTGGCATTCTGTCGCTTTAGCGATTTTGATTTAGACAATGATGTTATAAAAAATGAATGGTCAGTTTGTGAGGACGAAGGTAGTGCTCACTTTGAAGAAGCGTCGGACGCGCACCGGTTGACAGCACCGGACCGGATTGCTAAAAATACCTGTTCTGGCTCTCGGGAAGGGTCGCAGAGAATTCTCGAACAAAGTGATGGACACGGCAGAACATCGGCCAGACAACACAGCACACCTACTGACGATGAATGTTCATCTTGTTTTTGTGTGCCATGTGTCACGTCCGATAGACAGAATTGGTTAGGAAATGGCGCCGCACCCCATATTCGTAATGCTGCTTTACGGAAAGAACGTTATAAAAAATTCTGGAAAATGTTGTCTCGCCGAGGCGCATGGCTTGATGCCCGATATCAACAGAGCAAAATGCGATCTTTAGATAGAGGTACCACCCAGGAAAATGTCTGGACACTGAGAGAAATGATGCCGCACTGTGTTCTGTCGTTGGTCAGGTCATTATACCCAAACCCCGATGGTATATCGTATATGGGGCATAAGTGGCAATAAACGGTAAGTAGACACCTGTAAAGGCATTATTATTAAATGTATTTTGCAAATAACACGTTTGCTACCTTGCAAGTAAGGGGCAAAAATACTATTATTCCACGTGGCCCGTTCCACGTGCGCCTTGTTACTCATGGTTATCATAGGACATAAACCAGCTACGTCACATGTGCATATACGACTATTCAATTCTACGCTTCGGAGTTATAAGTTCCAGTTTACCTCTAATTACAATAGCTTTGTATAGAAATTAAAAGCATTCTTTATTTCTCTTACATTTATCTACAAGCGGATCAAATTTGGAGTTATAATATGTTCTAATTGTTCCATCAATATTAAAAATGTACCCCCAATAAAGCTGTGTCTTCAAACTGTCAAACTTTCAAACATTTTGGATTCAAGCTCCGCCCACTCCTATTTATATCGACGGCGCCGGTTTAACAACCTTATTGTTATTTACAAATAAGAACAGAAGGCACAATAGTGACAACAAATTTAATTATGTTTTTGGTAAAGTTTTTCTTCAGTTTTACTTTAAACGTTGCATAAAACTACAAATTTGTCAAAAATATAACTTAGCACCCTATAAATATGTCAAAATGACAATAAAAATCAAGTTCTTTACAAATTTGAGTTTTCAGAATTTCATATATAAAAAATTAACAATGTTAATAGAAACTAAAGACATTTACCCACTATTGGCACATGCTATTTTTAATATAAAAATAAATTGCTATTAAAATCTTAGTTCAGGTTGCCTATATATAATACCATATTTAAGAGCAGTTGTATATGGCAAGTCAAATACCATGTAAAAAGAAATTATTGAAATCTTTACAGTATGAATTATAGGCCAAAATCAACTTTTCTTCAGTGCTAACTTTGATTCAAACTCCATTCAGAGCCATGCACAGAGATTATTGTCAAGGTCAAGGTCATTGTGAACTTGCATGGTCGAGTGATGGTTAATTAATCAACCAGTATAGTTTAATTAAATAAAATGACAAAATCGTAATATTTTTTATTATGCACTGAATATGTGCTATAGGGTGTATACTACCAAATCCAATCCCATAGACGACAATAGTAACATATGTGGCTAAAACTCCTACCTGCAATGTATCAACCGACATAAACTACTTGACACATTGGTACTAGATGAAATAAAATTGCATATTTTTTTTACCCAGATGAAACTACTATTTGTTAAACCAACACACTCACATTTATAACCAATCACAGGACTTGTGGTGTTCACTTCTCTATGAAAAGTTTGGTGCACCTCTAACTTTGACCCAGCCGGAAGTTATTTGGTTTAGTACTACCTATACTGATAGCATACATTTTTCAAAAAGTGTCCACTATGTGTCTCTATGACAAGCAGGATCTGGTGTATTCTGACATAAACTGACAACCTCACTGAAACTGTTGTTTCTTCAGTGCAACCTAATATAATGTACACCCCAAAAGGCGTATATATATTGCATATAGTTTTGTACAAATGCAATATGTCATATTAAACAACAAAATGTTTTAAAATAAAACTCCTGAAGATATTTACTTTCAGTTGGGTGTGTGTAGTCAGGTATATATGTAGAGACAACAAAGATAGTCAGAGTACCTCTACCCCTTTAAAGAATTCCATTAAAACACATGCACTTGATTGACCCTTAGATTATGAAGACCCTAACAGGCACACCAGAGAAATGTCAATATTAAAAAAATACACTGTCTGAGGAAGGAAACACAAACATGACTGTACCTGTATGAAGTAATGACTTAATGTCCTGAACATTAGTGTTGTGAGGAAATCCTGTATGCTGGGTGTGGGTGTCTTCAAGTTACCAGGTGTGGTAATTTCAAATCCATCGGCCATGCTGATTTTCACAATGAAGCATCAAAACCATTGGCAGCCACCAATATTCCTGACTATATTTTATTTATAGCCTACCGTAGTTGGAGGTTTTAATAGTTGTGATATCTGGAATTATCATGCAGCTTTCACACATTTATTTTTGATTAATTACTGAAAAAGAAATATTTTTAAATGACAAAATTACCCGAACATCTATTTTCTTGCATTATTTTCTAATCCGGATGAATACAATATGTATATTAGATGTATTCCTACAATCTGTAATCCAGCATTTTATTTAGCTAGTAACATTAGGTAATACAGCTTTAACAATAAAATAAATTATCAACTTAAACCAAGGCAGATAATCAAATCTGAAAAAATTGGTTCTGAATCTAGTATAAACTCAAAATGCTTTTCATGAGAGCTAACTAAGTGATTATTAAGAGAAAAAAATTATCTGGAGATCTAAGTATATGTTTAACAACCTTATTGTTATGTACAAATAAGAACAGAAGGCACAATAGTGACAACAAATTTAATTATGTTTTTGGTAAAGTTTTTCTTCAATTTTACTTTAAATTTTGCATAAAACTACAAATTTGTCAAAAATATAACTTAGCACCCTATAAATATGTCAAAATGACTAGAAAAATCAAGTTCTTTACAAATTTGAGTTTTCAGAATTTCATATATAAAAAATTAACAATGTTAATGGAAACTAAAGACATTAACCCACTATTGGCACATGCTATTTTTAATATAAAAATAAATTGCTATTAAAATCTTAGTTCAGGTTGCCTATATATAATACCATATTTAAGAGCAGTTGTATATGGCAAGTCAAATACCATGTAAAAAGAAATTATTGAAATCTTTACAGTATGAATTATAGGCCAAAATCAACTTTTCTTCAGTGCTAACTTTGATTCAAACTCCATTCAGAGCCATGCACAGAGATTATTGTCAAGGTCAAGGTCATTGTGAACTTGCATGGTCGAGTGATGGCTAATTAATCAACCAGTATAGTTTAATTAAATAAAATGACAAAATCGTAATATTTTTTATTATGCACTGAATATGTGCTATAGGGTGTATACTACCAAATCCAATCCCATAGACGACAATAGTAACATATGTGGCTAAAACTCCTACCTGCAATGTATCAACCGACATAAACTACTTGACACATTGGTACTAGATGAAATAAAATTGCATATTTTTTTTACCCAGATGAAACTACTATTTGTTACAACCAACACACTCACATTTATAACCAATCACAGGACTTGTGGTGTTCACTTCTCTATGAAAAGTTTGGTGCACCTCTAACTTTGACCCAGCCGGAAGTTATTTGGTTTAGTACTACCTATACTGATAACATACATTTTTCAAAAAGTGTCCACTATGTGTCTCTATGACAAGCAGGATCTGGTGTATTCTGACATAAACTGACAACCTCACTGAAACTGTTGTTTCTTCAGTGCAACCTAATATAATGTACACCCCAAAAAGCGTATATATATTGCATATAGTTTTGTACAAATGCAATATGTCATATTAAACAACAAAATGTTTTAAAATAAAACTCCTGAAGATATTTACTTTCAGTTGGGTGTGTGTAGTCAGGTATATATGTAGAGACAACAAAGATAGTCAGAGTACCTCTACCCCTTTAAAGAATTCCATTAAAACACATGCACTTGATTGACCCTTAGATTATGAAGACCCTAACAGGCACACCAGAGAAATGTCAATATTAAAAAAATACACTGTCTGAGGAAGGAAACACAAACATGACTGTACCTGTATGAAGTAATGACTTAATGTCCTGAACATTAGTGTTGGGAGGAAATCCTGTATGCTGGGTGTGGGTGTCTTCAAGTTACCAGGTGTGGTAATTTCAAATCCATCGGCCATGCTGATTTTCACAATGAAGCATCAAAACCATTGGCAGCCACCAATATTCCTGACTATATTTTATTTATAGCCTACCATAGTTGGAGGTTTTAATAGTTGTGATATCTGGAATTATCATGCAGCTTTCACACATTTATTTTTGATTAATTACTGAAAAAGAAATATTTTTAAATGACAAAATTACCCGAACATCTATTTTCTTGCATTATTTTCTAATCCGGATGAATACAATATGTATATTAGATGTATTCCTACAATCTGTACTCCAGCATTTTATTTAGCTAGAAACATTAGGTAATACAGCTTTAACAATAAAATAAATTATCAACTTAATCCAAGACAGATAATCAAATCTGAAAAAATTGGTTCTGAATCTAGTATAAACTCAAAATGCTTTTCATGAGAGCTAACTAAGTGATTATTAAGAGAAAAAAATTATCTGGAGATCTAAGTATATGTTTAACAACCTTATTGTTATGTACAAATAAGAACAGAAGGCACAATAGTGACAACAAATTTAATTATGTTTTTGGTAAAGTTTTTCTTCAATTTTACTTTAAATTTTGCATAAAACTACAAATTTGTCAAAAATATAACTTAGCACCCTATAAATATGTCAAAATGACTAGAAAAATCAAGTTCTTTACAAATTTGAGTTTTCAGAATTTCATATATAAAAAATTAACAATGTTAATGGAAACTAAAGACATTAACCCACTATTGGCACATGCTATTTTTAATATAAAAATAAATTGCTATTAAAATCTTAGTTCAGGTTGCCTATATATAATACCATATTTAAGAGCAGTTGTATATGGCAAGTCAAATACCATGTAAAAAGAAATTATTGAAATCTTTACAGTATGAATTATAGGCCAAAATCAACTTTTCTTCAGTGCTAACTTTGATTCAAACTCCATTCAGAGCCATGCACAGAGATTATTGTCAAAGTCAAGGTCATTGTGAACTTGCATGGTCGAGTGATGGCTAATTAATCAACCAGTATAGTTTAATTAAATAAAATGACAAAATCGTAATATTTTTTATTATGCACTGAATATGTGCTATAGGGTGTATACTACCAAATCCAATCCCATAGACGACAATAGTAACATATGTGGCTAAAACTCCTACCTGCAATGTATCAACCG
>NW_024535790.1:0-15397 GCF_016097555.1 Gigantopelta aegis
TAGTAAAGGGTATTTGAAGTATATACCAAGTACAAGAGCAATTTTGACACATTTGTTAATCTACCTAGGAGTGTGTTAGTATTATCTTCCACTATTATCACACTTGTAAAGCTATATTTTCCAATATTACTATGGTAATGATGTGTTACATTACAGTGTAGTAATGCATATGATATAAATATCATATTCAGTTAAAACAGAAAATAATTAAAGAAAAATGACTTTCGCACTCTTTTGATGGATTGAATGTGCTTTTTTTATGACAAATAAAAAATAAAGATGTAAAACCCTAATGATAACTCTAGATATGATACATGTCTGTAAGCACCAATCACTGGAGATTATTAATAAAATATCAACAGATATATTGGTAGCTGTCAGTGGATTTAATAATGCATATATAAAAACCAACTAGGCTGATGGGTTTGAAAATATTGCATTCAGTGACTTGACATCCAAGCATACTCCATATCTTGGGTGTTTACCCCACCATGATGTGTACCACATTAATTTACTACTATTTGTGGATGCAGTGGTGTTCATTTCAGATACCACATGTAATATGCTTTTTTTCTAGTGAAGTTCTTATCCTATGCCCATTAAAGTCTTTCAAAACACAGGGTCACTGCAATAAATGAGTTTTAAGGTAATTATTTATTGGAAATGAGAGACTCTGACTATGCATGCACACACTACATATACAACTAAGCATACACAACCAATCCATAGTATGTATCTTCAAGAGTAGTATTTTTATTTATTATTTGTTTTAAATATGATATATTGCATTTGTATACAACTTTGCATAACACTGATGCTTCCTGAGGTGTACATTAAATCAGGTTGCACTGTAGGAACAACACTTTCAAGTATGTTGTCACATCATATCAGAACACAGAAGATCCTGATAGTCATGAAAACACCCAATTGGACACTTTTTGAAAAATATATTTTTTTGATATAGGTTGCATAGTACCAAAGAAGAGAGTACCGTGTCAAAGTTCGACGTGCACCGTCAAATATTTACGGAGTAAAAGCAGCTGTGGGTGTGATTGGTAGTAATATGTGACATTGATTATTTGTGCAAATACTATTATCCATTGACAATAAATAAATACACTTTTATTTGTCATACAGTTGTTATGTAGTATATACCAGAGGTTGAAACTAATGCGGGGTACCCCCAAAAATGGAACTGCAATTTTCAGCAAAAATGACGGTTGCTATTAAAAACATAAATTAAATCTCTTAAATGATACGTGACCCCCCATTTTCTTGCAGCTAGATTAGATGTGAGGTGCCACACTTTCTATTGCTGTACTTCCTGGGTGTGTTGAAACGCTGCTTATATCAGTTTTATTAGTAAACGTTAACATTATCGGCAATAGGAATTGATTTGGTCTAATGGAACCTATAGCATATATTCACTATATTATCATTATTTTATATTGTGTGCCATTTACTGTTATTTGACAGTCATAATTGCTTAATTAGGTTACACTCAGGCATGGGAGTTCATAATGACCTTGACCTTGGCATTAATTTACTGTGCACTGCTGAGAATAGAGTTTGAAAAAAAGTCTGTGCTGACCAATTGGAGATTTTGGCCCATATTTTTTACTTAAAATATTTTAAAGCTTATTTATCCAAGGTGATGGACATGTCATATAACACTAATCTTATTTAGGATAATAAGTCTAGGCAAGATGAAATAAGCTATTAGTAATAATTTATTTTTCGTTAAAAAATAATGTTAGCTGATATTAGGTTAAGCTTTTAGATCTCCATTAACAATGTGTATTTGAATGCAATTGGCTCTGGAATGACTATATTTAAATAACCTGATTCCTGCTGTAATTTTAACATACTTTTTAGGTTGGTGAATTATGTTTTAGGCAAATATGGGAGTTTTTACAATTGTTTTTGTGAGTTTGGCAAAAACATTAAAATCTACAGAAGTGGGTTCTGTGTAGCCATTTTGCATTCTCTTCTTTATTTGTACACAAATATAAGCTTGGTAATGATAGCTTTAGGTCAGTTCATTAAATCTTGTCCATATATTCAGTGAGTTTTCTATAGTAAAGGGTATTTGAAGTATATACCAAGTACAAGAGCAATTTTGACACATTTGTTAATCTACCTAGGAGTGTGTTAGTATTATCTTCCACTATTATCACACTTGTAAAGCTATATTTTCCAATATTACTATGGTAATGATGTGTTACATTACAGATTGTAGTAATGCATATGATATAAATATCATATTCAGTTAAAACAGAAAATAATTAAAGAAAAATGACTTTCGCACTCTTTTGATGGATTGAATGTGCTTTTTTTATGACAAATAAAAAATAAAGATGTAAAACCCTAATGATAACTCTAGATATGATACATGTCTGTAAGCACCAATCACTGGAGATTATTAATAAAATATCAACAGATATATTGGTAGCTGTCAGTGGATTTAATAATGCATATATAAAAACCAACTAGGCTGATGGGTTTGAAAATATTGCATTCAGTGACTTGACATCCAAGCATACTCCATATCTTGGGTGTTTACCCCACCATGATGTGTACCACATTAATTTACTACTATTTGTGGATGCAGTGGTGTTCATTTCAGATACCACATGTAATATGCTTTTTTTCTAGTGAAGTTCTTATCCTATGCCCATTAAAGTCTTTCAAAACACAGGGTCACTGCAATAAATGAGTTTTAAGGTAATTATTTATTGGAAATGAGAGACTCTGACTATGCATGCACACACTACATATACAACTAAGCATACACAACCAATCCATAGTATGTATCTTCAAGAGTAGTATTTTTATTTATTATTTGTTTTAAATATGATATATTGCATTTGTATACAACTTTGCATAACACTGATGCTTCCTGAGGTGTACATTAAATCAGGTTGCACTGTAGGAACAACACTTTCAAGTATGTTGTCACATCATATCAGAACACAGAAGATCCTGATAGTCATGAAAACACCCAATTGGACACTTTTTGAAAAATATATTTTTTTGATATAGGTTGCATAGTACCAAAGAAGAGAGTACCGTGTCAAAGTTCGACGTGCACCGTCAAATATTTACGGAGTAAAAGCAGCTGTGGGTGTGATTGGTAGTAATATGTGACATTTGATTATTTGTGCAAATACTATTATCCATTGACAATAAATAAATACACTTTTATTTGTCATACAGTTGTTATGTAGTATATACCAGAGGTTGAAACTAATGCGGGGTACCCCCAAAAATGGAACTGCAATTTTCAGCAAAAATGACGGTTGCTATTAAAAACATAAATTAAATCTCTTAAATGATACGTGACCCCCCATTTTCTTGCAGCTAGATTAGATGTGAGGTGCCACACTTTCTATTGCTGTACTTCCTGGGTGTGTTGAAACGCTGCTTATATCAGTTTTATTAGTAAACGTTAACATTATCGGCAATAGGAATTGATTTGGTCTAATGGAACCTATAGCATATATTCACTATATTATCATTATTTTATATTGTGTGCCATTTACTGTTATTTGACAGTCATAATTGCTTAATTAGGTTACACTCAGGCATGGGAGTTCATAATGACCTTGACCTTGGCATTAATTTACTGTGCACTGCTGAGAATAGAGTTTGAAAAAAAGTCTGTGCTGACCAATTGGAGATTTTGGCCCATATTTTTTACTTAAAATATTTTAAAGCTTATTTATCCAAGGTGATGGACATGTCATATAACACTAATCTTATTTAGGATAATAAGTCTAGGCAAGATGAAATAAGCTATTAGTAATAATTTATTTTTCGTTAAAAAATAATGTTAGCTGATATTAGGTTAAGCTTTTAGATCTCCATTAACAATGTGTATTTGAATGCAATTGGCTCTGGAATGACTATATTTAAATAACCTGATTCCTGCTGTAATTTTAACATACTTTTTAGGTTGGTGAATTATGTTTTAGGCAAATATGGGAGTTTTTACAATTGTTTTTGTGAGTTTGGCAAAAACATTAAAATCTACAGAAGTGGGTTCTGTGTAGCCATTTTGCATTCTCTTCTTTATTTGTACACAAATATAAGCTTGGTAATGATAGCTTTAGGTCAGTTCATTAAATCTTGTCCATATATTCAGTGAGTTTTCTATAGTAAAGGGTATTTGAAGTATATACCAAGTACAAGAGCAATTTTGACACATTTGTTAATCTACCTAGGAGTGTGTTAGTATTATCTTCCACTATTATCACACTTGTAAAGCTATATTTTCCAATATTACTATGGTAATGATGTGTTACATTACAGATTGTAGTAATGCATATGATATAAATATCATATTCAGTTAAAACAGAAAATAATTAAAGAAAAATGACTTTCGCACTCTTTTGATGGATTGAATGTGCTTTTTTTATGACAAATAAAAAATAAAGATGTAAAACCCTAATGATAACTCTAGATATGATACATGTCTGTAAGCACCAATCACTGGAGATTATTAATAAAATATCAACAGATATATTGGTAGCTGTCAGTGGATTTAATAATGCATATATAAAAACCAACTAGGCTGATGGGTTTGAAAATATTGCATTCAGTGACTTGACATCCAAGCATACTCCATATCTTGGGTGTTTACCCCACCATGATGTGTACCACATTAATTTACTACTATTTGTGGATGCAGTGGTGTTCATTTCAGATACCACATGTAATATGCTTTTTTTCTAGTGAAGTTCTTATCCTATGCCCATTAAAGTCTTTCAAAACACAGGGTCACTGCAATAAATGAGTTTTAAGGTAATTATTTATTGGAAATGAGAGACTCTGACTATGCATGCACACACTACATATACAACTAAGCATACACAACCAATCCATAGTATGTATCTTCAAGAGTAGTATTTTTATTTATTATTTGTTTTAAATATGATATATTGCATTTGTATACAACTTTGCATAACACTGATGCTTCCTGAGGTGTACATTAAATCAGGTTGCACTGTAGGAACAACACTTTCAAGTATGTTGTCACATCATATCAGAACACAGAAGATCCTGATAGTCATGAAAACACCCAATTGGACACTTTTTGAAAAATATATTTTTTTGATATAGGTTGCATAGTACCAAAGAAGAGAGTACCGTGTCAAAGTTCGACGTGCACCGTCAAATATTTACGGAGTAAAAGCAGCTGTGGGTGTGATTGGTAGTAATATGTGACATTGATTATTTGTGCAAATACTATTATCCATTGACAATAAATAAATACACTTTTATTTGTCATACAGTTGTTATGTAGTATATACCAGAGGTTGAAACTAATGCGGGGTACCCCCAAAAATGGAACTGCAATTTTCAGCAAAAATGACGGTTGCTATTAAAAACATAAATTAAATCTCTTAAATGATACGTGACCCCCCATTTTCTTGCAGCTAGATTAGATGTGAGGTGCCACACTTTCTATTGCTGTACTTCCTGGGTGTGTTGAAACGCTGCTTATATCAGTTTTATTAGTAAACGTTAACATTATCGGCAATAGGAATTGATTTGGTCTAATGGAACCTATAGCATATATTCACTATATTATCATTATTTTATATTGTGTGCCATTTACTGTTATTTGACAGTCATAATTGCTTAATTAGGTTACACTCAGGCATGGGAGTTCATAATGACCTTGACCTTGGCATTAATTTACTGTGCACTGCTGAGAATAGAGTTTGAAAAAAAGTCTGTGCTGACCAATTGGAGATTTTGGCCCATATTTTTTACTTAAAATATTTTAAAGCTTATTTATCCAAGGTGATGGACATGTCATATAACACTAATCTTATTTAGGATAATAAGTCTAGGCAAGATGAAATAAGCTATTAGTAATAATTTATTTTTCGTTAAAAAATAATGTTAGCTGATATTAGGTTAAGCTTTTAGATCTCCATTAACAATGTGTATTTGAATGCAATTGGCTCTGGAATGACTATATTTAAATAACCTGATTCCTGCTGTAATTTTAACATACTTTTTAGGTTGGTGAATTATGTTTTAGGCAAATATGGGAGTTTTTACAATTGTTTTTGTGAGTTTGGCAAAAACATTAAAATCTACAGAAGTGGGTTCTGTGTAGCCATTTTGCATTCTCTTCTTTATTTTTGTACACAAATATAAGCTTGGTAATGATAGCTTTAGGTCAGTTCATTAAATCTTGTCCATATATTCAGTGAGTTTTCTATAGTAAAGGGTATTTGAAGTATATACCAAGTACAAGAGCAATTTTGACACATTTGTTAATCTACCTAGGAGTGTGTTAGTATTATCTTCCACTATTATCACACTTGTAAAGCTATATTTTCCAATATTACTATGGTAATGATGTGTTACATTACAGATTGTAGTAATGCATATGATATAAATATCATATTCAGTTAAAACAGAAAATAATTAAAGAAAAATGACTTTCGCACTCTTTTGATGGATTGAATGTGCTTTTTTTATGACAAATAAAAAATAAAGATGTAAAACCCTAATGATAACTCTAGATATGATACATGTCTGTAAGCACCAATCACTGGAGATTATTAATAAAATATCAACAGATATATTGGTAGCTGTCAGTGGATTTAATAATGCATATATAAAAACCAACTAGGCTGATGGGTTTGAAAATATTGCATTCAGTGACTTGACATCCAAGCATACTCCATATCTTGGGTGTTTACCCCACCATGATGTGTACCACATTAATTTACTACTATTTGTGGATGCAGTGGTGTTCATTTCAGATACCACATGTAATATGCTTTTTTTCTAGTGAAGTTCTTATCCTATGCCCATTAAAGTCTTTCAAAACACAGGGTCACTGCAATAAATGAGTTTTAAGGTAATTATTTATTGGAAATGAGAGACTCTGACTATGCATGCACACACTACATATACAACTAAGCATACACAACCAATCCATAGTATGTATCTTCAAGAGTAGTATTTTTATTTATTATTTGTTTTAAATATGATATATTGCATTTGTATACAACTTTGCATAACACTGATGCTTCCTGAGGTGTACATTAAATCAGGTTGCACTGTAGGAACAACACTTTCAAGTATGTTGTCACATCATATCAGAACACAGAAGATCCTGATAGTCATGAAAACACCCAATTGGACACTTTTTGAAAAATATATTTTTTTGATATAGGTTGCATAGTACCAAAGAAGAGAGTACCGTGTCAAAGTTCGACGTGCACCGTCAAATATTTACGGAGTAAAAGCAGCTGTGGGTGTGATTGGTAGTAATATGTGACATTGATTATTTGTGCAAATACTATTATCCATTGACAATAAATAAATACACTTTTATTTGTCATACAGTTGTTATGTAGTATATACCAGAGGTTGAAACTAATGCGGGGTACCCCCAAAAATGGAACTGCAATTTTCAGCAAAAATGACGGTTGCTATTAAAAACATAAATTAAATCTCTTAAATGATACGTGACCCCCCATTTTCTTGCAGCTAGATTAGATGTGAGGTGCCACACTTTCTATTGCTGTACTTCCTGGGTGTGTTGAAACGCTGCTTATATCAGTTTTATTAGTAAACGTTAACATTATCGGCAATAGGAATTGATTTGGTCTAATGGAACCTATAGCATATATTCACTATATTATCATTATTTTATATTGTGTGCCATTTACTGTTATTTGACAGTCATAATTGCTTAATTAGGTTACACTCAGGCATGGGAGTTCATAATGACCTTGACCTTGGCATTAATTTACTGTGCACTGCTGAGAATAGAGTTTGAAAAAAAGTCTGTGCTGACCAATTGGAGATTTTGGCCCATATTTTTTACTTAAAATATTTTAAAGCTTATTTATCCAAGGTGATGGACATGTCATATAACACTAATCTTATTTAGGATAATAAGTCTAGGCAAGATGAAATAAGCTATTAGTAATAATTTATTTTTCGTTAAAAAATAATGTTAGCTGATATTAGGTTAAGCTTTTAGATCTCCATTAACAATGTGTATTTGAATGCAATTGGCTCTGGAATGACTATATTTAAATAACCTGATTCCTGCTGTAATTTTAACATACTTTTTAGGTTGGTGAATTATGTTTTAGGCAAATATGGGAGTTTTTACAATTGTTTTTGTGAGTTTGGCAAAAACATTAAAATCTACAGAAGTGGGTTCTGTGTAGCCATTTTGCATTCTCTTCTTTATTTGTACACAAATATAAGCTTGGTAATGATAGCTTTAGGTCAGTTCATTAAATCTTGTCCATATATTCAGTGAGTTTTCTATAGTAAAGGGTATTTGAAGTATATACCAAGTACAAGAGCAATTTTGACACATTTGTTAATCTACCTAGGAGTGTGTTAGTATTATCTTCCACTATTATCACACTTGTAAAGCTATATTTTCCAATATTACTATGGTAATGATGTGTTACATTACAGATTGTAGTAATGCATATGATATAAATATCATATTCAGTTAAAACAGAAAATAATTAAAGAAAAATGACTTTCGCACTCTTTTGATGGATTGAATGTGCTTTTTTTATGACAAATAAAAAATAAAGATGTAAAACCCTAATGATAACTCTAGATATGATACATGTCTGTAAGCACCAATCACTGGAGATTATTAATAAAATATCAACAGATATATTGGTAGCTGTCAGTGGATTTAATAATGCATATATAAAAACCAACTAGGCTGATGGGTTTGAAAATATTGCATTCAGTGACTTGACATCCAAGCATACTCCATATCTTGGGTGTTTACCCCACCATGATGTGTACCACATTAATTTACTACTATTTGTGGATGCAGTGGTGTTCATTTCAGATACCACATGTAATATGCTTTTTTTCTAGTGAAGTTCTTATCCTATGCCCATTAAAGTCTTTCAAAACACAGGGTCACTGCAATAAATGAGTTTTAAGGTAATTATTTATTGGAAATGAGAGACTCTGACTATGCATGCACACACTACATATACAACTAAGCATACACAACCAATCCATAGTATGTATCTTCAAGAGTAGTATTTTTATTTATTATTTGTTTTAAATATGATATATTGCATTTGTATACAACTTTGCATAACACTGATGCTTCCTGAGGTGTACATTAATCAGGTTGCACTGTAGGAACAACACTTTCAAGTATGTTGTCACATCATATCAGAACACAGAAGATCCTGATAGTCATGAAAACACCCAATTGGACACTTTTTGAAAAATATATTTTTTTGATATAGGTTGCATAGTACCAAAGAAGAGAGTACCGTGTCAAAGTTCGACGTGCACCGTCAAATATTTACGGAGTAAAAGCAGCTGTGGGTGTGATTGGTAGTAATATGTGACATTGATTATTTGTGCAAATACTATTATCCATTGACAATAAATAAATACACTTTTATTTGTCATACAGTTGTTATGTAGTATATACCAGAGGTTGAAACTAATGCGGGGTACCCCCAAAAATGGAACTGCAATTTTCAGCAAAAATGACGGTTGCTATTAAAAACATAAATTAAATCTCTTAAATGATACGTGACCCCCCATTTTCTTGCAGCTAGATTAGATGTGAGGTGCCACACTTTCTATTGCTGTACTTCCTGGGTGTGTTGAAACGCTGCTTATATCAGTTTTATTAGTAAACGTTAACATTATCGGCAATAGGAATTGATTTGGTCTAATGGAACCTATAGCATATATTCACTATATTATCATTATTTTATATTGTGTGCCATTTACTGTTATTTGACAGTCATAATTGCTTAATTAGGTTACACTCAGGCATGGGAGTTCATAATGACCTTGACCTTGGCATTAATTTACTGTGCACTGCTGAGAATAGAGTTTGAAAAAAAGTCTGTGCTGACCAATTGGAGATTTTGGCCCATATTTTTTACTTAAAATATTTTAAAGCTTATTTATCCAAGGTGATGGACATGTCATATAACACTAATCTTATTTAGGATAATAAGTCTAGGCAAGATGAAATAAGCTATTAGTAATAATTTATTTTTCGTTAAAAAATAATGTTAGCTGATATTAGGTTAAGCTTTTAGATCTCCATTAACAATGTGTATTTGAATGCAATTGGCTCTGGAATGACTATATTTAAATAACCTGATTCCTGCTGTAATTTTAACATACTTTTTAGGTTGGTGAATTATGTTTTAGGCAAATATGGGAGTTTTTACAATTGTTTTTGTGAGTTTGGCAAAAACATTAAAATCTACAGAAGTGGGTTCTGTGTAGCCATTTTGCATTCTCTTCTTTATTTGTACACAAATATAAGCTTGGTAATGATAGCTTTAGGTCAGTTCATTAAATCTTGTCCATATATTCAGTGAGTTTTCTATAGTAAAGGGTATTTGAAGTATATACCAAGTACAAGAGCAATTTTGACACATTTGTTAATCTACCTAGGAGTGTGTTAGTATTATCTTCCACTATTATCACACTTGTAAAGCTATATTTTCCAATATTACTATGGTAATGATGTGTTACATTACAGATTGTAGTAATGCATATGATATAAATATCATATTCAGTTAAAACAGAAAATAATTAAAGAAAAATGACTTTCGCACTCTTTTGATGGATTGAATGTGCTTTTTTTATGACAAATAAAAAATAAAGATGTAAAACCCTAATGATAACTCTAGATATGATACATGTCTGTAAGCACCAATCACTGGAGATTATTAATAAAATATCAACAGATATATTGGTAGCTGTCAGTGGATTTAATAATGCATATATAAAAACCAACTAGGCTGATGGGTTTGAAAATATTGCATTCAGTGACTTGACATCCAAGCATACTCCATATCTTGGGTGTTTACCCCACCATGATGTGTACCACATTAATTTACTACTATTTGTGGATGCAGTGGTGTTCATTTCAGATACCACATGTAATATGCTTTTTTTCTAGTGAAGTTCTTATCCTATGCCCATTAAAGTCTTTCAAAACACAGGGTCACTGCAATAAATGAGTTTTAAGGTAATTATTTATTGGAAATGAGAGACTCTGACTATGCATGCACACACTACATATACAACTAAGCATACACAACCAATCCATAGTATGTATCTTCAAGAGTAGTATTTTTATTTATTATTTGTTTTAAATATGATATATTGCATTTGTATACAACTTTGCATAACACTGATGCTTCCTGAGGTGTACATTAAATCAGGTTGCACTGTAGGAACAACACTTTCAAGTATGTTGTCACATCATATCAGAACACAGAAGATCCTGATAGTCATGAAAACACCCAATTGGACACTTTTTGAAAAATATATTTTTTTGATATAGGTTGCATAGTACCAAAGAAGAGAGTACCGTGTCAAAGTTCGACGTGCACCGTCAAATATTTACGGAGTAAAAGCAGCTGTGGGTGTGATTGGTAGTAATATGTGACATTGATTATTTGTGCAAATACTATTATCCATTGACAATAAATAAATACACTTTTATTTGTCATACAGTTGTTATGTAGTATATACCAGAGGTTGAAACTAATGCGGGGTACCCCCAAAAATGGAACTGCAATTTTCAGCAAAAATGACGGTTGCTATTAAAAACATAAATTAAATCTCTTAAATGATACGTGACCCCCCATTTTCTTGCAGCTAGATTAGATGTGAGGTGCCACACTTTCTATTGCTGTACTTCCTGGGTGTGTTGAAACGCTGCTTATATCAGTTTTATTAGTAAACGTTAACATTATCGGCAATAGGAATTGATTTGGTCTAATGGAACCTATAGCATATATTCACTATATTATCATTATTTTATATTGTGTGCCATTTACTGTTATTTGACAGTCATAATTGCTTAATTAGGTTACACTCAGGCATGGGAGTTCATAATGACCTTGACCTTGGCATTAATTTACTGTGCACTGCTGAGAATAGAGTTTGAAAAAAAGTCTGTGCTGACCAATTGGAGATTTTGGCCCATATTTTTTACTTAAAATATTTTAAAGCTTATTTATCCAAGGTGATGGACATGTCATATAACACTAATCTTATTTAGGATAATAAGTCTAGGCAAGATGAAATAAGCTATTAGTAATAATTTATTTTTCGTTAAAAAATAATGTTAGCTGATATTAGGTTAAGCTTTTAGATCTCCATTAACAATGTGTATTTGAATGCAATTGGCTCTGGAATGACTATATTTAAATAACCTGATTCCTGCTGTAATTTTAACATACTTTTTAGGTTGGTGAATTATGTTTTAGGCAAATATGGGAGTTTTTACAATTGTTTTTGTGAGTTTGGCAAAAACATTAAAATCTACAGAAGTGGGTTCTGTGTAGCCATTTTGCATTCTCTTCTTTATTTGTACACAAATATAAGCTTGGTAATGATAGCTTTAGGTCAGTTCATTAAATCTTGTCCATATATTCAGTGAGTTTTCTATAGTAAAGGGTATTTGAAGTATATACCAAGTACAAGAGCAATTTTGACACATTTGTTAATCTACCTAGGAGTGTGTTAGTATTATCTTCCACTATTATCACACTTGTAAAGCTATATTTTCCAATATTACTATGGTAATGATGTGTTACATTACAGATTGTAGTAATGCATATGATATAAATATCATATTCAGTTAAAACAGAAAATAATTAAAGAAAAATGACTTTCGCACTCTTTTGATGGATTGAATGTGCTTTTTTTATGACAAATAAAAAATAAAGATGTAAAACCCTAATGATAACTCTAGATATGATACATGTCTGTAAGCACCAATCACTGGAGATTATTAATAAAATATCAACAGATATATTGGTAGCTGTCAGTGGATTTAATAATGCATATATAAAAACCAACTAGGCTGATGGGTTTGAAAATATTGCATTCAGTGACTTGACATCCAAGCATACTCCATATCTTGGGTGTTTACCCCACCATGATGTGTACCACATTAATTTACTACTATTTGTGGATGCAGTGGTGTTCATTTCAGATACCACATGTAATATGCTTTTTTTCTAGTGAAGTTCTTATCCTATGCCCATTAAAGTCTTTCAAAACACAGGGTCACTGCAATAAATGAGTTTTAAGGTAATTATTTATTGGAAATGAGAGACTCTGACTATGCATGCACACACTACATATACAACTAAGCATACACAACCAATCCATAGTATGTATCTTCAAGAGTAGTATTTTTATTTATTATTTGTTTTAAATATGATATATTGCATTTGTATACAACTTTGCATAACACTGATGCTTCCTGAGGTGTACATTAAATCAGGTTGCACTGTAGGAACAACACTTTCAAGTATGTTGTCACATCATATCAGAACACAGAAGATCCTGATAGTCATGAAAACACCCAATTGGACACTTTTTGAAAAATATATTTTTTTGATATAGGTTGCATAGTACCAAAGAAGAGAGTACCGTGTCAAAGTTCGACGTGCACCGTCAAATATTTACGGAGTAAAAGCAGCTGTGGGTGTGATTGGTAGTAATATGTGACATTGATTATTTGTGCAAATACTATTATCCATTGACAATAAATAAATACACTTTTATTTGTCATACAGTTGTTATGCAGTATATACCAGAGGTTGAAACTAATGCGGGGTACCCCCAAAAATGGAACTGCAATTTTCAGCAAAAATGACGGTTGCTATTAAAAACATAAATTAAATCTCTTAAATGATACGTGACCCCCCCCCCCCCCCCCCCCCCATTTTCTTGCAGCTAGATTAGATGTGAGGTGCCACACTTTCTATTGCTGTACTTCCTGGGTGTGTTGAAACGCTGCTTATATCAGTTTTATTAGTAAACGTTAACATTATCGGCAATAGGAATTGATTTGGTCTAATGGAACCTATAGCATATATTCACTATATTATCATTATTTTATATTGTATGCCATTTACTGTTATTTGACAGTCATAATTGCTTAATTAGGGTACACTCAGGCATGGGAGTTCATAATGACCTTGACCTTGGCATTAATTTACTGTGCACTGCTGAGAATAGAGTTTGAAGAAAAAGTCTGTGCTGACCAATTGGAGATTTTGGCCCATATTTTTTACTTAAAATATTTTAAAGCTTATTTATCCAAGGTGATGGACATGTCATATAACACTAATCTTATTTAGGATAATAAGTCTAGGCAAGATGAAATAAGCTATTAGTAATAATTTATTTTTAGTTAAAAAATAATGTTAGCTGATATTAGGTTAAGCTTTTAGATCTCCATCAACGATGTGTATTTGAATGCAATTGGCTCTGGAATGACTATATTTAAATAACCTGATTTCTGCTGTAATTTTAACATACTTTTTAGGTTGGTGAATTATGTTTTAGGCAAATATGGGAGTTTTTACAATTGTTTTTGTGAGTTTGGCAAAAACATTAAAATCTACAGAAGTGGGTTCTGTGTAGCCATTTTGCATTCTCTTCTTTATTTGTACACAAATATAAGCTTGGTAATGATAGCTTTAGGTCAGTTCATTAAATCTTGTCCATATATTCAGTGAGTTTTCTATAGTAAAGGGTATTTGAAGTATATACCAAGTACAAGAGCAATTTTGACACATTTGTTAATCTACCTAGGAGTGTGTTAGTATTATCTTCCACTATTACCACACTTGTAAAGCTATATTTTCCAATATTACTATGTAAATGATGTGTTACATTACAGATTGTAGTAATGCATATGATATAAATATTATATTCAGTTAAAACAGAAAATAATTAAAGAAAAATGACTTTCGCACTCTTTTGATGGATTGAATGTGCTTCTTCTTTTTTTTTTTATGACAAATAAAAAAAAGAAAGATGTAAAACCCTAATGATAACTCTAGATATGATACATGTCTGTAAGCACCAATCACTGGAGATTATTAATAAAATATCAACAGATATATTGGTAGCTGTCAGTGTATTTAATAATGCATATATAAAAACCAACTAGGCTGATGGGTTTGAAAATATTGCATTCAGTGACTTGACATCCAAGCATAGTCCATACCTTGGGTGTTTACCCCACCATGATGTGTACCACATTAATTTACTACTATTTGTGGATGCAGTGGTGTTCATTTCAGATACCACATGTAATATGCTTTTTTTCTAGTGAAGTTCTTATCATATGCCCATTAAAGTCTTTCAAAACACAGGGTCACTGCAATAAATGAGTTTTAAGGTAATTATGTATTGGAAATGAGAGACTCTGACTATGCATGCACACACTACATATACAACTAAGCATACACAACCAACCCATAGTATGTATCTTCAAGAGTAGTATTTTTATTTATTATTTGTTTTAAATATGATACATTGCATTTGTATACAACTTTGCATAACACTGATGCTT
>NW_024535791.1:0-4999 GCF_016097555.1 Gigantopelta aegis
GGGTATAATGCACAATAACCCAATGAATTACTTGTACAACATACATACAAATCCGCCCACTTATTTGGGAATTTTTCCACAATTTATGAACCGTCGTTTCTTTTTTATTTTCATTATATATATATATATATATATATATATATATATATATATATATATATATATATATGTATGTGTGTATGTCTCTGTGTGTGTGTGTGTGTGTGTATGTATGTATGTGTGTGTGTGTGTGTGTGTGTGTGCGCGTGTGTGTGTCTGTATGTATGTATGTGTGTATATATATGTGTGTGTGTGTATATATATATATATATATATATATATATATATATATATATATATATATATATGTATGTATGCATGTGTGAATGTGTACACACACACACACACACACACACACACACACACACACACACACATTTATATATATATATATATATATAGTCCCAGACATCATATTATGTACCCTAGGGATGAATAGCCCTGTCCCACATGGATACATAATGGAAGATTATTTTTCTCGCATCCAGTAGATTAAAAACAAGTATTTTGGAAAAACGTGAAACCCTACATATTTTATTATTTATCTTATAATAAAATAATCATAACCATTGAAAAGATCGTACCCAAAAATGGTTTATACTAATAGTATAAACCGAAAATGATAGTATAATTTCATTATGACAGCAGGTTTCCTTGTTTTTTTTATGAAATATAAAAAAGCTTTTTTTTCTTCTTTTTTTCGGCGTTATTTTGACGTTATTTTATATATATATATATATATATATATATATATATATATATATTTATATATATATATAAATGGTATTGTTTAGATTATACATTTCTGTATATCTGAAATGATTGTGGTCCTCTATCACACAATTCATTTCTGTTCATATTAAACAAACAAACTGCACGTACCTCAGAGAAGTAACAGTTATGGATACAAGCTCTAGTTAAGGGTATTTTCCTCATTTTGTCGTCATAGACTCTTGTTTTACTCTAGTGTGACTTTTTGCAAATGTGTTACAGGTTTGTAGATTAACCAAACTTAGCTTCCGGTTTGACTCAGCAAAACAGGTTGTTCCATCTGAGCAGGACAAGATGGGAAACGTTTTATTTAACGACGCACTCAACACATTTTATTTACAGTTATATGGCGTCAGACATATGGTTAAGGACCACACAGATATTGAGAGACGAAATCCGCTCTTGCCACTTCATGGGCTACTCTTTTCGATTAGCAGCAAGGGATCTTTTATGTGCACCATTCCACAGGCAGTGTAGTACATACCACGGCCTTTCATATGCAAGTCGTGGTGCAATGGCTGCAACAAGAAATAGTCTAACCAGAACAGTGCAATTCTGTCATTTATTTTAAAATGGTAGTGAACTTTGAGTGAGGATTTTTTTATTCATTTCTTCTTCTTTTTTTTTTTGGCTTCTTATTTTTGTGTGTTTGTTTTGTTTGTTTGATCCTTTTTACTTGTTTTGTGTGTGTGTGGGATTTTTTTCTTCTGTATTTGTGTGTTCGTGTTTTGTTTGTTTCTTTGGTGGGTGGGTGTGTGTGTGTGTGTGTGTGTGTGGGGGGGGGGTTGAGGTGTTGGGTGGGTGTGGGTTGTTGGGGGTTTGTTTGTGTGGGGTTTTTTGGTGGGAGGGTATGTCTGAACACGCGAGTGTGTGTGTGTTGAAAAACTGGTGCAATCAGCATTATTCTTGTCTCACATATCTGATGCCGCACATCCGCCCCCCCCCCCCCCCCCCCCCCCCCTGCATAATTTATAACACATGAAATGCTATGTATCCCAGTTCCTGAAACAAATGTAAACAAAACAATAACCAGGAATTTATTTCGGTACAAATTCTCGTATATCAATACCACGACAAACACACCACTGTAGTATACATATACTAGACATAGTCGGAATAATTCACGCCTTTCTTGGCTCACCTTTACGAACTAAAAAGGCAATATATGGGTATTACTTTCCCGACGTTACGGTTTCGTGTTTAGACCAGTTTCTCATAAACTACAAGTTCTAGGTCAGTAAACATAGTTTATAAATATTGCTTCTATTCTGTGTTTTCAACAGACACTACATACAACACAAATAACACAAATAAACACAGTTTATAAATATTGCTTCTATTCTGTGTTTTCAACAGACACTACACACAACACAAATAACACAAATATACATCAAATAAATAAAAAATAGTGACACACTAAAATGACAGTTACATTGACGTGCTTCGTCCAAAACCCGGACAATCCACGTTTGTGGCAACATCTAATATTCACGATGAGATTACGTGTTATCATGTGACTTTCGCTTCAACAAAAGTTGCTATGTGTGTGTGTTCAAGAGATACCTCAGTTAATGTAACTGACATTAATCTATATAACATAAATAAAGCTAGTAACAGAAGATCACGACAATTATGTCAACGAGCTTCGTCCAAAAATCAGACAAACCACACTTTTAAGGTTTTGATATATTATCATAGTATTCGGTCGGGACGTGAATGAATGAAATAATGAATGAATGAATGTTTAACGACACCCCAGCACAAAAATATACATCGGCTGTTGGGTGTCACAAATGGTACCGGGCGGGACCTAGTCCGATGATAAAGAGTTCGGTTTAGGATCGATTCCCGTCGATAGGCCCACGGGGTTATGTCTCGTTCTAATCAGTGCACCACGACTGCTATACCAAATGTCGTGGTATGTGTTATCCTGTCTGCGGGATGGTACATACAAAATATCCCATGCTACTAATGAAAACATGTAACAAAATTGCCAAATGTTTGACGGTCAATAGCCGACGATAATAAATCAATGTGTGCTAATGTTGTCGTTGAAAAAAAGAAGAACAAAAAAAAAAGAGAAGGTTTTATTATACCATTCGACCCAACGATCACGCTCTGGCAGTACTGCATATAGAAAAGAGTACCAGCAGCACGACGAAGACTACACTGACTATTGTACCTAAACGATTTTTGGGGATATGAAATTTTGTTGTGTGAAAAATCCGGTACATGGTTGGTAAAAGGAGCCTACACTGACCGGCCTCGGTGGTGTCGTGGTCAAGCCATCGGACATAAGGCTGGTAGGTACAGGGGTCGCAGCCCGGTGCGGAATCACACCCAGAGCGAGTTTTAACGAATGAATTGGTAGGTGTAAGACCACTACACCCTCGTCTCTCTCAGTAACCACTAACAACTAACACACTGACCTGCACAGGCAGTTCAGATAGCTGACGACGGTGCCCAGGACGGCGTGTTTGAACCTTAATTGGATATAAGCAAGAAAATAAATTGAAATGAAAAATGAAATGCGTACATAAATGGCGTCAACAAAGTGTTGATTTACTCGCACGTTTAATGCATGTTCGTGTAAACGTAATTATTTAGTTTTGTATGTATCCGAATATTGGGAAGAAGCCCCAAAACTGTAATGTTTTTGTTCTCCCCTTCGAGTCCAAACGATATTGATTAAAATGTTTAGCGATAGATACACATACAGGCATATTTTTAAATTATTATTTATTCCCGTTTAAAAGCGTGATACCAACCTATGATTTATTTTCACCACAATTTTGCTGATATAAAATGGTCTCATACGTATTAATATAAATATTAAGTTATAAATCGTCAATATCACAGCATCATTATACACTTACGAGAATATTGATAATTGTGAACTGCCATTAAGTTATACATATATCTGTGCGTGTATGTGTGTGTGTGTGTGTGTGTGTGTGTGTGTGTGTGTGTGTGTGTGTGTGGTTTGAGGTGTTGGGTGGGGGGTTGTTGGGGGTTTGTTTGTGTGGTTTTTTTTTGGGGGGAGGGTATGTCTGAGCACGCGAGTGTGTGTGTGTGTTGAAAAACTGGTGCAGTCAGCATTATTCTTGTCTCACATATCTAATGCCGCACATCGCCCTCCCCCCCCCCCCCCCTGCATAATTTATAACACATGAAATGCTATGTATCCCAATTCCTGAAACAAATGTAAACAAAACAATAACCAGGAGTTTATTTCGGTACAAATTCTCGTATATCAATACCACGACAAACACACCACTGTAGTATACATATACTAGACATAGTCGGAATAATTCACGCCTTTATTGGCTCACCTTTACGAACTAAAAAGACAATATATGGGTATTACTTTCCCGACGTTACGGTTTCGTGTTTAGATCAGTTTCTCATAAACTACAAGTTCTAGGTCAGTAAACATAGTTTATAAATATTGCTTCTATTCTGTGTTTTCAACAGACACTACACACAACACAAATAACACAAATAAACATCAAATAAAAAAAAAATAGTGACACAGTAAAATGACAGTTACATTGACGTGTTTCGTTCAAACTACACGTTTAAGGTTTTGATATATTATCATAGCATTCGGTCGGGACGTGAATGAATGAAAGAATGAATGAATGCATGTTTAACGACACCCCAGCACAAAAATATACATCGGCTGTTGGGTGTCACAAATGGTCCCGGGCGGGACCTAGTCCGATGATAAAGAGTTCGGTTTAGGATCGATTCCCGTCGATGGGCCCATGGGGTTATGTCTCGTTGTAATCAGTGCACCACGACTGCTATACCAAATGTCGTGGTATGTGTTATCCTGTCTGTGGGATGGTACATACAAAATATCCCATGCTACTAATGAAAACATGTAACAAAATTGCCAAATGTTTGACGGTCAATAGCCGACGATAATAAATCAATGTGTTCAAATGGTGTCGTTGAAAAAAAAAAAGAAGAAAAAAAAAAAAAGAGAAGGTTTTTATTATACCATTCGACCCAACGATCACGCTCTGGCAGTACTGCATATAGAAAAGAGTACCAGCAGCACGACGAAGACTACACTGACTATTGTACCTAAACGATTTTGTGGGGATATGAAATTTTGTTGTGTGAAAAATCCGGTACATGGTTGGTAAAAGGAGCCTACACTGACCGGCCTCGGTGGTGTCGT
>NW_024535792.1:0-7500 GCF_016097555.1 Gigantopelta aegis
ATGGGACACACCGTAGTAAAGATCATAAGAGCATATAATAAAGTAACTAAAGTTTTAACAGTATAATAAAGTATAATAAAGCTTTTAAGAGTTTTAAAAGTGGAGTAAAGTGTAAAGCAAAGGGAAAAACACAGAAAAAACACTCTTCAGGAAGCCTGAGACGTGACCAGTCAAATCATTGGGACGACCGATTCTCGAGGGGTTCGCCTCACTGCGATCTCCCACACTTAGCCTTTACAAGGAATTGTCCCTACAGATGGGCCCATCCCCAATTCTCGGGTTTTCGTTCGTTCGCAGGCGGTCGTGCTATTCGTTTTTGGGCAGCGACAGCCGGGATGGGACCACCTAAAAAAAAAGAATTAAAGTTAAAGTTAAAGTTAAAGTTAATTTAACGTTAAGTTAAGTTAACGTTTAACGTTAACTTAAGTTTAAACGTTAAAGTTAAGTAATAAAAAGTAAAGGTAAAAAAGTTAAATTAAATTAAAGTTAAAGTTAAAGTTAAGTAAAAAGTAAAAAATAAAGTGTAAAAATAAAGTGTAAAAAGTAAAGGTAAAAAATAAATAAATAAATAAATAAAATAAATAATAAATAAATAAACCATCCATGTCATTAAGTAAAGCTCTTTAAACTAAAAAGTGAACTCTATTTTTCCAATATTTCTATTTCTTAACCGAAACATACCCTCCTTACGTTCCCTTGTGGTTTCGTGTTTTTTTTTGTTTTTTTTCTTTTCTTTTTTCCCCCGTCAAGCCGTGAGAAAAAATGACGATCTTAATACTTCTATTAATTTTTGATTTGTCAATACCACTAAAAACATTTGTTCACGCCCTATATCGTAATTTTAATAACTTTAACCTGATAAAAAATTCGAACACCCTTTTTGTATGCTATAATTTTTTGAACGGTTGGTGTTGTATTTTACGCTGTGGAGGGCGCCTTTTTTTTTTAATTATTTTAAATTTATTATTCTTATATATATCACTACTATACACACACACACCCACACACACTACTACTACACACCACCATTTTACCCAATTACCCCGGGAGGGAATTACAGTTTAAAATAAAATTTTAGTCGGATAATTCCATGCGTGTTGAAGAGCACGGGAAGTGGTTTCAATGTTTTCCGGAAATGGGGAAAACAGGTGTGCGCGACTTTCGGTTTCTGCCTTTTTAATTTGCAATGGCAACGGGAGGTTTTGGCTTGTGCTTGGAAGTGGGTGCACCTTTGTTCGTGGATTTTAACAGTGCCAATGCTCCTTGTTTTTTGGAAAGTGGGAACATTCTATTTTGTATTCGAATTGATGCTTGTTTTTCCCGACATGTCAATTTGCCTAGTTTCAAACCCACTCGTTTAGAGATTGCATCGCAGTGGGGCAAAATTGAAACCTATGTGTTTTATCATACTACAAATCCGTTGAATGCCTTCTCTAATGGGTTGGCATGAACTGCTTATTTTGTTTTTTTGAAACGCTTTTGTTAATACCAAATTCCATTGGAATTAATTCTCTTTTCGGGACGGAAAATAGATTTTTTTTTTTTTTTTTTTTTTTTTAAACTGTGGGATTTTGAATTCACCATGGAGAAGCCATTGTTTAGGGAAGTGACTCACGTATCACTGCGCGCGCATCTGGAGGCAAATCTATCATAATGGACATTATAACAAAGCGAACTGCGAGCGGAATAGCAAAGAATGGCCAAAACGTCTTACTTACCGCTTGTAGCCGGGCGCTATTCTACTACCCTTATGGAGGGATACTGTATCTTTCCCACCCTAAATTTGAAACGATTTACCGATTCAAAAAACAACCCTTTCCCTCTTCCTTTCTCCTCCCCTCTCTCTCTTCTCTCCCTCTCCTCTCTTCTCTCTTCTCCTCTCCCTTCTCTCCTCTTCCTCTCCCCCTCCCTTCTCTCTCTCCTTCTCTTTTTTACTGAATAAAATACTTTATCCATTATTTTTAAACGCGGTCCTATTTCAGTAAAGCTTACAAACGAGCTTAATATTTATTCAGTCCCTTTTTCCGTGCCGTGCCGAGTTGGGTGGGGTGTGAGTCGCTTGGGCCGTGGGTGGTGGTTGGTTGGTGGGTGTGTGTTGGGACGTGTTATTAGTGGGGAGGATTGGGGGGTGGTGGGTGTTATTGGTGTGGGTGGCTGGGCCGGCTTGCCCGCTGGGCGCACTGTCGTTCGCACAACTCAAGTTTTCGTGGCTTCGCTTTCCTAACACTGTGAGGAACGCCGGGGGAGAACGATTCACTTCCCGGTCCCGCAAAACGTCTACGACATGGGACGCCAGCAAGCAGCGGACGGCTCGCTGCACACCCGAGCTAACAGCGTTGCCATGCAAGTCATGTTTCGCGGGCGGTGACCAACTACCTCGCTCCGTTCGTCGGCGGCACACCAAGAACCGGTCGCAATGACGACTTTGGAATGTGAGAGAATGACAGCTAAAAAACGAAATAGAAAAAACGAATATCGAGGGTCGTCTCTTTTGATGGTTTTTTCAAGTTTCGGTTCCCTGAACTACTGCCTAATACTATGTGGAGCGACGCTAGCTCGGTTTCTATGTAGCTCGGGACGTTCGCGTGGGACACCACAGCCGTGTGTGTTCGGGTCGTGTCACGTCCGGCTCGCTCTCGCCTCTTACTATCCCCCCAATTTTCCCGTGCCCCTGCGCCAGGCATTCCCTCCCTCCAGGTGGACCTTTTCCCAGCTTGTCTGTCTCTCCCATTCGGCCCCGCACCGGGGGGGGGGGGTGGGGGGCGTTCCCGGCTACCCCTTGCACGCCGCTGTCCTCATTTGCCGTGTGGGGTTTTCGGGTCTCCTTGCATTCGGTCGGTCCGGGGCTCCTCCCGTGCACCGTTTTCCCGGATCTACCACGCCTTCCTGCCGCGACCCGCGTTGGACGATCGCAGGTACTTTCTTCTCCTCGATCGGTTGTTTTTGTAGTTGTCGGCAACCGAGCACTGTTCGGGCCACCAGGTGTACCGCGCCGCAAAGTCGACAGGGCTTGCACGAGTCTTGTTCACGCGGGTCGCGCGCCCGATCTCTGTAGGGGACTGCGACCAGCGGAGACGAACGACGGCGTGCGAAGGCAGAAGGAACGCTCCGCCCGGGTGCGGCAGCGCGAAGTTTTCCGTCTGGGGCGTTGGGGGCGTGCGGGTGAGACGGGGCGGGAGAGTCCTGCCTCCCGCACGCCAGCGCGCGGCCCCACCGCGGATGCCACGCGCATCGTGTCTACCGTCGAAACGCAAAAACTCCTTTTAGCCGCCACCAAGGCGCGTCGACGAGATCCGCTCTCTGCCGTCACACATAGATCGGATATGGTTGCACTCGCGCCCACTGTGGTAAATAGATGTCAAGACCATACTGGTTCCCAATCCTCGTGGCTGCCACAATCCCCTACACTGGATTCGGGCTTAACCTGGTTTCTCGCGCGGGTGGTGGGTGGGGACGACTGGTGATCGCTTCATGCAGGGTGGCTGGGGATGGTACATTGCCGCTGCCGCTCGGTCGCCGGTCGGCGCCGTCCCGACCGTTGCTCCCTTCCTTTTGTCTCGCTTGCCGCCGTCGCCCTGCCGCGAGTGATGGAAAAAACGCTCTATCTGGTTGATCCTTCCAGGTAGTTCATATGCTTGTCTCAAGGAGACTTAAGCCATGCATGTCCTACAGTACACCAACGCCCCAACTTCCACATAGTGAAACTGCGCGAATGGGCTCATTAGATGCAGTTATGGGTTTCATTAAGATCGTAGCAATCCTTACCTTGGAGTAACTGTGGCCAAATTCTAGAGCTAATACATGTCAATACCAAGCTCTCGGACCTCGCGCGAAGAGCGCTTTTATTAATTTTCACAGACCTACTGCGGGTCAAGCCCGGTCTCCCGTGCAAGGCGCCCGTCCAAACTGGTGAGGGGGTCTGGATAGAACTTCGTGCGGATCGCACGGCCATCGAATCGCGGGGCCCCCGACGACAAACAAAAACGACAATGGTTATCTTTCAACGTGTCTGCCGTCTATCAACTTTTCGTAGGATAGTCGACCATGACCACCTAGGGTTTTTTGCAATACGGGTATCGAAGGGGGGGGAATCGTGGGGATTCGATTTCCGGAGAGGTCTAGCATAGAGAAACGTGCTACCACACATCCAAGGCCAAGCACATCAAGACATGGCACGCAACTTAACTTGCCACTGGTCCTGGCCCACGGGGAGTCGTAGTTATTGGTCCGAAACATAACATACGGGACTCTTTCGAGGCACCCGTAATTGGAATGAGTACACACTTTAAACATCCTTTAACGAGGATCACCTTTGAGCGGCCAGTGGCGGGAAGTCATTGTGCCAGCAAGCCGCGTGTCATTCCAGCCTCCAATAGCTGTATATTAAAGTTGTTGCAGTTAAAAAGCTATCGTAGTATGGGATCTCGATCGAGGCACAGGCGTCAGCAGGTCTCGAGCTTCGTGTGCGGTGGTCTCGACTGCACGTTGTCCTGGCTCTGACCCGGCCGGGGATCCCTCGGTGCTCCTTCGGTCCCTGGTGCTTCATTCGCCTGAGTTCTCGGCGGGGGCCGTCGAACGTTTACTTTGAAAAAAATAGTATGAGTGTCAAACACCACGCAGGCTTCGCTCTCGCCCTGCATAATGTTGCTGGGGGATAAAGGGAATAGGACCTCCGTTCATTTTGTTGGTTTTTCGGAAATGTCGAGGTTAATGATTGAAAGGGACAGCCGGGGGCATTCTCGTATTACGGCGTTTTAGAGGTGAAATTCTTGGATCGCCGTAAGACGAGACCTACAGCGAGGTGTGACGGTAGCATTTTGTCATGGATGATTTTCATTAGTCAAGATACGAAAAGTCAGAGGGTAGAAGTTCGAATACACGATCGACGAATTCCGTCGTGTGTTTCTGACCACGGTATAAACGACATGCCAGAGATTCCAGCGAATCTCCGCCCTGGCGTTGCTGTCAATTGACCCGACGGAGGCAGTGCTTACGGGAAACCAAAGTCTTTGGGTTCTATCAAGGGGAAGTATGGGTTGCAAAGCTGAAACTTAAAGGAATTGATCGGAGGGGGCAGACCACCATGAGTGGAGCCTGCGGCTTAATTTGATCTCAACACACCGGAAAAACTCACCCGGTCCGGACACCGTAAGGAGTTGACAGATTGATAGCTCTTTTCCTTTGCTGTTCAGGTGGGTGGTGGTGCATGGGCCCCCCGTTCTTAGATTGGTAGAGCGATATTTGTCTGGAGTTAATAATCCGATAACGAACGGAGACTCTAGCCTATTAAATAGTTTCGCCGATAATCCACCGAAACACAGTCGGCGCAACTTCTTAGAGGGACAGTGGCGTATAGCCACACGAGATTGAGCAATAGAACAGGGTCTGTGATGCCCTTAGATGGTCCGGGGGCCGCACGCGCGCTAACACTGAAGGAATCACACGTGGACACTGCCCTGCTCCGAGACTGGAGTGGGAAACCCGTTGAAATCTCCTTCGTGACATGGGGACTCGGGGCTTGTAAATTGTCCCCATGAAACGAGGAATTCCCATTATCGCGCAGGTCATAGCCATCGCGTTGACGTTACGTCCCTGCCCTTGTTAGTACAACTGCGCCCGTTCGCTAGATACCGGATTGAACGGTTTTTAGTGAGGATCTTCGGATTGGTCCCTTACAGAGGGCAGGCAACTGCCCCGGCTGGAGAGGACCTGCAGGAAGATGACAAGACTTGAATCGCTTGAGGAGAGGGCGAAGAGGGGGACGGGTAGGAGAATTATGCACCTGCTGCCGCCGTTACCTCGTAGTTCTCTCGATACCAAGGTTTCCGTCGGTGGACACCCTGCTGAATGCTCATTTACCAGTGATTGATATCCCGGAAAACAAAAAAACTCGAGAATCTACAAACAACAGTCACCCAAGAAGCACTCCGATCCAGACCGACCTACACTGCCTCAGGGCGTGGTGGGGTTGGGGCCACCGCGAGTACGATGTATTCGCGGTGGCCGCACCCTCTCGTGTATTCTGGCCCCTCGAGTCGTCCCCGCATTTCTTTTTTTTCCCCCTGCCCAATGTTCACCGGCGGGGTACCTTGGCTCCGAGGCGGAATTCCGGTACGCAAAGGGCCCTCGGGGGGAGCTTTGTTCGTCCCTAGCGTACGGTCTAACGATCTAACTACCTGGCCACGAACCTTCATCCGCAGGCGGTGGTGGGGTGTGCTTGTGGCAGGGGCGCCCCGCACGCACGCACGCACGCACGCACGCACGCAAACCGCACGTCCGTGTCGTCTCGCGCCAAAAACAGAAAAGAAATAATAGAAACGAATCGAACCAAAAAAATCAAGTTACAAACAAAAACAAAAACCCATTTGAGATGTATGACAACTCTGGGCGGTGGATCACTCGGCTCGTGAGTCGATGAAGAAAGCGCAGCCAGCCCAGTGGCGTGAATTATGTGAATGCAGGACCCATTGAGCATCGATACCTTGAACGCACATTGCTCGGGCCTGGTGTCAGTCCCAGGGGCCACGCCTGACTGAGGGTCGGCTGAACAGCAATCGCCCGGTTTCGGATCGAGAGATCGGTAGCCGGCGCACTGGGCTCGTCCAGGCAAGTCCTACGGTCGCCTCAAGTGCAGACACCGCGTGCACGTCCGACGCTGCCGCGCGCCTCCGCCGCGCGCCTCAATCATGCGTGCCCGTGGGGACAAGGAAACGGAAGGGAAAGCAAAAAAAAAAAAAAAGACGGAGAGAGGGCGTCGGCCACCGTCAGGCAGGGCCCCACCAACGAACGAACGCAAATTCGACCCTCCTTTTAAATCCGACCTCAGTTCAGACCGAGACTACCCGCTGAATTTAAGCATATCACTAAGCGAGGAAAATAAACTAACAAGGATTCCCTCAGTAACGGCGAGTGAAGCGGGAAGAGCCCAGCACCGAATCCCGCAGCCTTGCGCTGCCGGGACCTGTGGTGTTGGGGACGCCAACCGTCGACGGGTCCTACTTGTGCGCCCAAGTCCTCCTGATCGGGGCCTCTCCCACGGTGGGTGTCCGGCCTTTACCGGCGCGGGGACTCGTCGGGCTCTCCGAGCGTCCCAAGAGTCGGGTTGATTTGAGAATGCAGCCCCAAGTGGGTGGTAACTCCATCTAAGGCTAATACTGTCACGAAGTCCGATAGCGGGGGGACAATTACCGTGAGGGAAAGTTGAAAAACTTTGAGAGAGAGTTCAAGAGTACGATGAAACCGCCCTAGAGGTAAACGGGTGGGCCCGCATAGTCCGGGCCGCTCGGAATTCAACTCGGTCCCGTCCGCCAGGCACCCGGGGTCCGTCCCCGCGAGATGCTCGAACACGCAACTCGACCCGGTGCCGTTCGTCGACGGCGGCGCGCGGACGCGTGCACTTTTCCGCGGCAGAGCGCCACGATCGGTTCTCCGGCAGCCCAGCAAGGCGCGTCTGGAAGTGTGGCCCCCGGTGGTGCGGTCTCCGCCTTCTCGCGGGCGGAT
>NW_024535793.1:0-11682 GCF_016097555.1 Gigantopelta aegis
GGCACTTGTCTTGTGAAGGGGTGAATAACAGTGGGGTAAAATGTGATATACTGGGAGGATGAGTAAAGTTGTATGTAGAATGGAATTATCCTAGTTCGGTAATAATACTTCATAATTATGTAATTGTAGTTTATTTTGACTTTGCTAAAAGGGGGTGCTTACTTTGGTAAAAGGTAGTGAATAATATTAGATGATGTTAGTACTGGTAAGAAGTGTCCATTTTTTTTGTCTCATAACAAATGGATCACATAATTGTTTATAAAGGGATGTGGAGTTGTTTGGAAGGTAAAAATTAAAAAAAACAGTTTAGTAAATTAAATTATGTTTTTAATTAATGGTGTGTTAATATCTTTGTGTGATTTTTAAAACGAAATTTTTAAGGTTACATTTTTTTAAGTCTATAACCTCCTTTTTTATTGGGCCTTGGGGTGGGGGCAATTGAATCTTTACTATCTTTTTGTATTCTTGTAAAGGATTGATATTAATCATTTTATAGAAAATGTTTTATTTATTACTTGTTCATTATAATTAATGATTGTTTGTGTTCTTTTTTCCATTGTCAGCATCAAATTAATTGCACAGTTTTAGTAGGTGATTTTAATTAGGGTGGCAAAACAATGTGTTTGTATTATTATAAAATGGCAAAAGTTGTATTCGAACCCCAATAGCCAACAAATTGAAATCAAAACCAAAAAGCCTTATCTTTAGCACAGCAACCACCATGCATTTCACAGCAACCACCCTGCTCAGATCCTACCTATAACTCCAGAGGTAAACCCGTCTATTTAGATAAAAGAGATCAATTTGGAACCAAAGCAGGTTTCTCCTCCTCCAAAGTTTGAGATCTTTATAAAAAAACTAAAAATTTTGGAAAATTATATAGCAAAATTTATTTTTAATAATATAGGCAATATTGATTTATCTTCAATCATTATTAAATGCTTTTTTTTGTTATTAATGTCAATTCCTCAGATTACAAAAATTGAAATAAAATAATAAAGTGGCTAGTACTGTTGTTTTGTGCTACATAATGTATGCATTAGCTTAGTTACATGTTGTACTAAACTATAATATGCTCATTTTTTTAATTTGACCCATCTTTTAATAAATATGTCGCTTGTTTATCTTGTTGTCATTATTATCTTTTAGAGATGGTTTTTACTATATCATTTTGTGGTCAGTGTGTTATGGAAAGTATATATAATCCATTGATATTACGCTATTCATTGATATTAGGGGAGCATAGAAGATACAGTAAAAGTTCTTCACTACGAATATAAACTAAAGCACTATCAAAATTACGCAAGGAACTGCTATATGAACAGACTCAGTATCCTTTATTCATCAATTAAAAACATCAAATCTCTATTACTATATCATTCTCTATAAGTATATCCTACATATTCTATAGTCCATGATGTAGGGTAGGCAGCAGTTTTAGCTGGTATCATTAGTTGAACAACTTTTGTAGAAGTATACTCATACAGCACATAGAAACATTATGATCATGTTTAAGAAGATAATATCTTGTCTATCATCTTGATAATCATCTCCCATAGCATCATCTAAATATCAGAGCCCCTAGCTTTTAAATTTAAAACAGATGACGCATGTAATCAACTTGTTCCTGATAGATAGATATAGATCGAGTAGACCCCTGTCGCTTGTTGTGACTGATAAATTAGAATTTTATTAGATCAAACAAACGTCGTTTTAACTGGTTATTTTTAACTTTCGTGCTTATAGCTCTATTATTTACCTTGGTCTCCTTCCTTGATGTACTATGCTTTTTATCGTGGCACTTTTTAAAAAGCATAAAGTTATGCCACCGCTCTTATTAAAATTGAAACAAAAAGTATGAAGTGCCAGTTTTGAGTATACTGCTATTATAGGGCAGTCTTAGGTGACCCTATATATATACATTAGGTATGTCATATGCTATCGACAAGGTTACGTCAACCCAGCGCATTAGGCTGGAGAAAGTTATCAAAGGCTGAGCACTCGAGGAACTATAGAAGCTATTATAAATTTAGATAGAAGCATCAAAAGATACACGGAAGAAAAAAAAGAGTGTTTAGGGGGGATAATGATTTTTTTTGATATCTTAAGCATAGCACATATAAATTAAAATATGACAAAATTTAGTATAATTAGTAGTGTTCTTTCTGATTGCTTAAGTAGGACTAGTAGATATTTTGTCTATGATGACACCTAAAATTACACTCACTCAAATGTTCTTTTGGTCGGCAGACAAACAAGCAATGTGTCAGTCATGTCACTTAGTCAAAGTCAAGCTACGAAACTAACAACCAATTTGATATGACACAATCTCTAGTTAGTTGTGTATAGTGACTTTCAGCAATGTTAGTTATAAATTTATATAATGACAAGTATGTTCCATATGTAGAGAAAACGACTTAGCTTGTCATTGGCCATACACAATAGCAGTACGTGATAAGAAATAGCTTTGCACAGTCATACAAACATTTGCAGTATATGTTTTTTATATCCGATCAGCAACTTACGGTTCTTAGGGTCATTTAACAATAATTATGAAATGTAAATTAACCCAAATTAAAGTAATTTACTATGAATTTTATGTGATTACATGTAGGAGACTACCATAATAATATAAGCATGTTATCTTAAGTTGTGTATCATACTTCTATGCAGGCTATTGTTACTTCTCTGACTGTCTTAAATCCATCGTACATATGTATATCTAGAGATGTTTTTGATGCATCAGCATTTTGTCTTAAACGTGTATGATTTATTGCTCTATATTTGTTTCATTAGCGAAAGTTCATCTATAATAACTTTAGCCATACTTGGTAAGAGCAGTATGACTACAGACATGTACTAAGAGGAATGGTAATATTGTTAGAAACAGTTGGTATTATAAGGGCCTTTCCTTCATTGTAACTAAGGATGTATATTCTACATATATATAGACGTCTTTTGGTTATTATTACTAGTCATACAGTATTTCTTGAAAATGGCAAGACATTTTTATTTCATAACCTAACTAACCAATGTAATAGCTCCTATTAATTGTATAGGGCGAGGACATGTGTAGACCGGTTTAAAAGTTCCTCGCTACAATATAGAACGACTGTCATCAGTCGCAGAGTAATACGCAGATTAAAATGTTACGATGAGTGATATGTTTATTTTGTGTAGTTAGAATAGCATGTGTAAAGTTGTGAGTTTAGTTTATCAAATGACTTGATGACATGTTGATCTCTGGTTTAATTGATTTTTTTTACTTTTAGTTAAAAAGGCAATCATTTTAAAAAAGCGGCTGTTTCTTTGGGTCATCAAAGGTATCATCTGCATATGAAGATGAGAGCGTATTTCCAATTTTAAAGAATTTAATTTGCTACTTTGTTTGTACCAGTATCTACAATAGGTAAGAGATACTAAATAGTATGATGGCTGAAACTGAGTGAGAAGATAACACTGTCGATATTAAATAATGTTGTACTAACTGTATTGTTAGTACTGACAGATAGTATCATAGGGTCAAATCGAGATAGAGTAGGAAATATGTGTAACAGTAACCCCATTTTTGTTTGGGGGGGGACTGTGTGTGATGATGGCTATTGATATTAGTGATGGTAGAGTTGTATGTGGTTCAACTAGGGAGATTCATCGAGGTAATAATCTACCACCAACATGACTTTAGTTAATGGCATCTATCTTGCTTATTTACTGCAGCCTTAGTCACATATTATGTCCTAGTGCTATTTTGGGGCTACAAGGGAGCAGGTCAATATGGCTGGATGATCTTGGTTTGTTCGGGATCTGAGGGTTAACTTACTACAATGTTCTCATATATGCTTAGGTAGTCATAATTGTGGTCTATAGTAAAGCAAGTGAGTGTGAGTATTTTCTAGGAATATAAACAGGTTTATCGGCATAATTAGAAGTATATTTTCCTGATTTATTGTGATGGTCTTTATAGCAGTAATGTTGTATTATGGTATATTCGTCTAGTTGATGGTTCTAATAATGTCATCTGGTCGTGTAGAAGGGTGTGTGTTAATATTCCATTGGGGTAGCAGTATGTGATGATAGCTTGGCTAATAGTGATGCATTAATTGTATGATATAAATGTTGAAACTATTCTAGTTCTGGTATAACATATATGTTAGGTCTTGTTTTTTTTTTTCATCTACTTGCTATTTCAGGTGCTATTGCTAAAGGTAGTAGCTTGCTGGGGGGGGCAGGGAGTGGCTGGCATATTATTAGATGATGTTCAATTGTACTTGTAATGAAGTGTCCATCTCTTCTCTGTTCTCATAACAGTAATTGGTCACATAATTGTGTTCATAAAAGAGGATGCTGGAGTTGTCTGTTTGAGGTCAGTATAAAAAATCATATATATATATGTCATAGATATATATTCAATTTGTTTTATTAAAATATTAATAATTTTAATTTATTCTATTTATGCAGCAAATTGTAGGCGAATGGTGATATTCTTCTCTAGTTGGTGGTCCCTAATAGTACATCTGGTCGTGTAGAAGTGTGTGTGCTAATATCAATGGGGTACAATATGATGATGATAGCTGGGATAATAATGATGCTGAAGTTGTATGTAGAATGGTGACACTATCCTAGTTCTGTAAACTGAGTGTACTCCATATATTATGTAATCTGTCTTTTACTTTAGGTGCTATGCTAAAAGGGGGAATGCTTACGTACTTGGTCAGGGGGTATGACTCAATAATATTTAGATAATGTTCGATGTACTGGTAATGAATGTGTCCATCTTTCTTGCTCTCTAACAGTAAATGGATCACGATAATTGTTTCATAAAGAGGATGGCTGAGTTGTTGTGAACGGTAAATACATTTAAATAACATGTTTAGTAAATGTAACATTTATAATCAATGGTTTGTAGTTAATATCTGAATATTTTAGGGTTACATTTTTAATTATAGTCTATTAACCTCCTTTTTATTTATTGTACCTGTGGTGACTGACAGCAGTTGCCACTATATAGTATGTTTTGTATTCTTTTAAAGGACTGACATTAAACCATTCTTACATTTACATCATTTATAGAAAATAATGTTATTATTAAATTATGTCATTATAATTAATTGATTATCTGTGTTCTTTTCTTCATGTCAGCATCCAGCATAATTTACTATGAGTAATTATGCACGGATACAATATAAGAGGACAGTAGGGAAATATCTGTTTATGATTCTTACTACAATCTTTATGAAGCTTATTGTGACGTTGTCATCAGTAGGATATATTGGAGCCTCTAGGTACATCTATAGAGACGACATCGGGCAGCATTACTGAAGTGCTTGAAGCACAAACTTAAAGCATTCATAAAAGAGCTTAGCAAAGCACAATGCATTATGCTTCTAAAAAATAAGTGCTTGAAGCACAAAATTGAAGCACTCTAAAAAATGCTTGAAGCATAAGCACAAGCATTTTTGACAAAAATGTCCTTCAAATAAACAATCTTTTATCTAAGTCACTTTTAAAATACTTCTGTTAGATCCGTATAACATTAGTTATAGAATATAGTATCTACCAGTCGGCATCTCGCTCTGGCTAAAGATCTTGCTTGCCACACTAAACAGCTGCTCACTACTAAAATATAAAAGATTACAGGAACTCCCAACACAGTTGTAGTTATAGTTGCTAATGATGGATTAAAGAGAATGATAGCAAAAGAGTATTAATAAGTGTGCTAAGTGCACCAAAGAACTTGAGGGGTCCTTTGTGCTTAAAGTGTTTATAAAGTACTTTAAAAGCACTAACGCTATAAAGTGCTTAAGCCACAAAGCACAAGCATAAATGCTTATATATAATAAATGCTTGAAAGCACTCCGAGCATTCCAAAAAATGTGCTTAAAGTGCTTTCCAAGCACAAGCACTCAAGTGCTGCCCCATGTCTGACTATAGACCAGGAAAAATATATATTGAATACTATTCATTGTTTTTTATGGTGAACAATATATTGTAATTACAATTGTAAATATACCAACAAAAATAGTACCGGATGATATTTTTAGGTGTCGTATATATATACACGATATATTACCATATTTTGTACAACAATTGTAAACATTGTTGTAATATATACATTATTAATACCCACTGTCATTTATACAATGTATATATTAACAATTCGCTTTTAACAACAATTGTAACATTGTTGTAATTATAACAATGTTTAATACCACTGGCGTTTATACAATGTCTATATATTACAACAATTGTAACAATGTTGTAATACATACATTATTAATACAATTGTGTTTATTTACAATGTATATATTTGCAATTCCTTTTGTCATGATTGTAAAATTATCTTAATATTTCATCCATAATATCACTATCTTTATACGCATTGTATTAAATGTTGTAAAATACAATGTTTAATACGTTAATATTACAATCATTGGGACATAATATAATTGAGATATAAATCACTTCGATTTTTTTAATATTGATTTAATGTAAATATTACAATCATAAGGGGATTATTGTTAGATTATTTTTATCACTTCTATTGTATAATATGTAAAAATTCATTCCTCAAAAAAAACCATCTATTATTACATCCATTGGTAAATATGCATACATATACTATATATAGGTAATACAACATGATCTAAATATCTTTATTTTCCAAAAAATCGGTCAATAGACTTTTTCCCTGTGTGAGAGGGGATTAGTGAGGTGAAACTTCCAAAAAGTTTGGAAACTATGTTAATATTTTATCAGGAAATAGCTATGGCACTGACTATAACTCCATGTTACTAAATCATATCATTTGTGATAACAACAAAACTACCTCAACTATCTTTACACTGTTCCTCATTCTACAAAAAAAAATTATTATACATATGATCACGATGCTACTGGTATAGTTGCTGTGCACACGTGGAGTGATAAATGTATATATTTTTTGATGTAAATATATTTTACAGATGACTAATTAAATCAAACCTATTGAAATAGAATCTGTTTCCCTTAGTTGCTATACTCAACTTAATTGTATTTGCCTTTGTTAATTCTTGAAAAATTACTGAAACAATTATCACAACATGTACACAATGATATCATTAAAGTATTATGTATTCTGCTGTCATATTAACTGGGGATGTACTATGTTACTATACATTAGACTACTATCCTCTACGACGCTATATGGATCAGTTGTATTTTTGGGTGTCAGTTATAAGTAGTTATTAGATAGATATTGAAGACGACACTTTCCTGTATGACGTTTGTGATCTGGAAATGCTGGACGAGCTCCCTACTTTCTTTCTTCTTGTAGTTTTTTTGACATATTCTATTGCTCTACGTCTGGTAAGTATCTATAATTATAGTTATCATCCACATGATTGCGTCTTATTATTGATCATCGGTTAGCGACGTCTAGTCTATGACTTATTATTTCATCTTCTTATATGTAGTATATAGTATATAAATTTCATGTTTTGTTATCTAGTAATGCATTTTACTCTTCTATCAAGTATATTTGCATTTTTCTAATGTATATAAAAACACATTTTATCTGAACTTTGTTAGTTAGTGCTTCAATCTTTCTAGCAAAGTTTAGCAATAAGACTTCAATTCATTTATCATCAGTGATTTCTATCTCCCCCATGATACATAATAAAATAATAATCAAAGTAATCAAAATAATAATAGCTAAAATCTGTGAGAATATAACAGGGTAGATTTGGATCCAGGCATAGGAGACTAAATTAAAAAGAAAAATTTTAGTGTAATATGGACAAGACCTTGAGCTCCTCAAGCTTGTCTCATAATTTCAAAGGCCATGTTTTTTGTATAACAGTGATGTTAATGACTTTGTCAGCAAAGTAATTTCACTACTACTGCTAGACAATGTGTTTTCAGACAACTTCTTATAAAGCATATTCTATTCAGTTACAATCGTGTATCAAACCTCAGTCACACACAATGCATATGCCCCCTCGTTAATGTGCAGCTAACTTGTTAGGGAATTATGATAATGAGTGGATATAAATTTATTCCACTGAATTTAATAACCACCAAAACAAAATTATAAATAACACTAAAAAAAATGGGCTGTTGATTTCCATTATTGTCTCTTGTATGTGTATAATGTAACAACCATGTTAACAGTCTATATAGTGTGACCTCCTTGGGCATAAACGTCATATAAACGTTCATATATATATTATATATATAGTATAATTATAATTATGATAATTAGATAAAATATGATATAATGTCATACAAGCCATACTCATAATTAACATTTATGCAGTTCAAGTATTATAGCAAATTCTAATTTTATTATATTTTAAAAAATAGTATTGATATTGCTAACTGTACCAATTAAATCCTATTAAAATTACTGTTTATTAATTAAATGATATATTATATATTAGTGATGGATTAGTAAGGGAAAATAATTCAAGGTGAAGTTCTCGTACTTACATTATAAAACACTTTCTGTGTGTTAGTGTCTTATGATTATTGATATATCCTGTAGTGCTAGCTTGTTAGATAGTAATTATAATGAGTGTATTAACAATTAGCCTATAGAGTAGAAGATACAATCTATTAATAGATGATCATCATAGGAAAGTATTAACTGAAAAGTTGGACAATAAACTTTGATGAAATATTTATTGAAATGTTCTTTTTTGTTATTTTCTATTCCCTTTGAGCTTCACTATTTACTTTTATCGAACGTCCACTACACAAGCATATGTCTGTATCAGAATTAGTATACTATTGCCAAAAGAACCTTTACTTGAGTTTACCACATTTGAGTATAATGTAACAACAAGTTGTCTATTACATATAATTACATTGACATTGAGGAGTTTATGTGAGCTAATGGTTGTTATTATGATATGTATAAGTGACACTATAATCTGATGTAGTTAACTTGTTGGTTTAATATTATTTAGCAATATCATGTTAAGTATATACGTTGTGGATTTTGTCATTTCATACTATAATTTACTATGATTATAATGGATTGTATATGAGTATGTGATTAGAACTATATATGTGTATGGTAAAGATGTTATTTTATTTCGCATTTAGGTTGTAATATGGTGTGGTTAGACTAGGTAGATAGTACGCTATACAAATCGAGGAAGCGATAGAAATATGTGTTACAATACATGGGGGGGAGTGTGTGTGGATGATGGCTTTCATAGTAGTGAGGTCTAGAGTTGTATGTCACAACCTAGGATATTCATCAAGTAATATCTACTAATAAAATGAATGAAATTAACTTATGAGTTTTTATTATACAGCATATTACATATTATGGGTAGTGCTCTATTTGGACAAGGGACTGGTCCAATATGGTTGGATGATCTTGTTGCTCTGGATCTGAGTTTAACACTAACTAGGCAATGTCTTCATAGAGGATTAGGTAGTTCATAATTGTGGTCATAGTGAAGATGTGAGTGTGAGATGTTTTGGGAAGTAAAAAACAGGTTCAATTACATAAATTAAAGCTATTTTCTGATTTATTGTGATGTCTGTAGACAGGAAGTTGTATTAATGGTGATATTCGTCTAGTTGATGGTTTTAATAGAACAATCTGGTCTGTGTAGAAGTGTGTGTTAATAACCATGGGGTACAGTATGTGATGATAGCTGGGATAATAATGTGATGCGGTAGTTTGTATGTAGAATGTTGAACTATTCTAGATATGGTAAGACTATATGCTTCATTTTTATGTTAATTGTAGTTACTTATGGTGCTATTGCTAGAGGTAGGGCGTACTCTTTGGTAAATGGGAGTGGCTCAATACTATAGATGATGTTCAATGTATCTGGTAATGAAGTATCCATATTCTTTTGTTCTTACAACAGGCATTGGTTTACATAATTGTGGTTCATTAGTGAGGATGCAGGAGTTATTTGTTTTGAAAAAAAGTCAGTACAAAATAATATATATTTCTTAACATAATTATATTCAATTTATTTCCATTTAATATTATACTTTTGATTTTTCCTTTTTGAACACAGCAATTGTACTAATGGTGATGTTCGTCTAGTTGTGGTGTTCTAGCTAGCACATCCTGGGTTGTAGAGTGTGTGTTAAATAATCAGTGGGGTACAGTAATGTGATGATAGCTGGGATAATAATGATGCTAAAGTTGTATGTAGAATGTTGAAACTATCTAGTTCTGGTAATACTATATACTCCAATACTTATGTAAATTGTAGTTTATTTTCAGATGCAATTGCTAGAGTTAGTGCATTAACTCTTTGGTCAAGGTAGTGGTTCAATACTATTAGATATGTTGCAATGTACTGTGAAGAGAGTATCCATATTTCTCTTGTTCTCATATGGTATTGGTTCATCATAATTGCTGATCATAGTGAGGATGCTGGAAGTTGTTTGTAAAGGTAAATTTTATTAAATAAACACATTAGTAAGTGTAAAGTTATAATTTTATAATAAATGGTGTAGATAATATCTGTTGTCATTGGTATTCATGAAACCAATATCTCTTTGGTTTACATTTTTTTTATTAGAGTCTATTACGCATCGCTTTTTATTTTGTATGGCTGTGATACTTTTTGTAGGGATGATGAAATTTGCATCTCTACTATGATGATTGTATTTTATTATAAGTTCTGACATTAACTCATTCCTACATTTTATAGAAAAATATGTTATTATTTATTGTTTACATAATCTGTGTGTTCTTTTCTTCCAATATCAGCATCAAGTATAATTGGTCCAATTGTTGGATGGTGTTACTTAGGTGGTTTTATTTTTGGTAATTCTTCAGTGGTAATTCTTTTTGTTGTATAGCTGCTATTGTTATTATAAAACATCACAAGACTCATATTCGATACCACCAATGAGCCAACAAATTGAACTCAGATTGCTGGCACTATTCAATCCAATTCAGGCATCACATCCTTTAGCACAGTAACAACCACCTCATCATCCACAGCAACCACTTGTTCAATATCCATACCTTTCATAACTCCAGCAGTAACACTGTCTATCGCAGATCAAGAGATGAATTGGGGAACCAAAGACACTGAGAGTTCTACCCTCCTCCAAGTTATGATGATCTTTATAAAAATTGAAAAAAATTGAAAATATACTTTTATTTTTATATGATGTGTGCTACTAGATATTGTTGTGGCTGTTAGGTATAATGTTGATTATATTTTAGCAACTTCAAGTATTTTTGTTAGCTGTCTGCATGATCTCAAACTATCTCATAGATTATATTTATTTAATTGACCCTATTATCAATAGCTAATCTTTGTTAATAGGTACATTTCAACATTGCATTATTTGAATTCCTTCACTTATTTCATAAATTTAATTGGCCTTTGTTTTTTTGCTTAAACTAATTATCCATGAATATACCCATTTTCTCATCTGTTAATCTTCCAATCCTGACCTTGCAATTTTGTTTGCATTCAAACGTACTCTATGCAAACTCTGTAATTTCAAGCACTTCCTTATGGACTATAATTCAATTTTATTACGTTTCCATTAAAACGTTTCACAAAGTCATCTTTGTTTTTTGAAATTGGCTTGATAGTGAAACTTGATTTTCAAAATACTTCTTTCAATTTCATAGACTCTATCTTTTCTTTATGTATTTTTATGGTTAGTTTTCAAAGAAATTTATCTTAGATATGGAGCAGACTGGTT
>NW_024535794.1:0-10427 GCF_016097555.1 Gigantopelta aegis
AAAAATCCTATTTATGGTCCTGACACCTGGTGTACACTGTCTGCCAATATTTAACATTTGCACGTTAGAAATATGTCTACATACAACAAAATAGACTTCAGTCATGTTTATTTGTTATAACCGTCACCCATGGCAATGTCGTGGGAGACAAATTCTTAAGTTTGAGCCATGAGCCATGATACTTGAACATCATTGATTGTTATTTCTTTGACAGGTCTCTCAGTTGTTGCCAGAGAAATTTGCCGAGCAGGTAATTCTGGTTTACTGTAAAGATGCCAACCCGGAGAAACTGGGAATTGCCTCCCGGTGTTTCACTAACTGGTGTGAGCTAAACCAGATGGAATCACCCAAGGCAAGTACTGTTTTCTGCTTAATATACTGAGAGGGGATTCCTACTGTCCACTATTTCCACACCCCATTCCAGATAGTTAAAGGTCTCCACCACCCCATACGTTTATCTATCCAGTTTTGCCCAGCCCCTCATCTTACAAGTTTTGAGACCAGTGTTTAAGAAACTTATTTTTTACAGATTCGTAGACCATTCCAGTATTAAGTAACACACTACGGGTTGGGGTAGGTCTAAACGTTATATGGCATTAAATGAGGTGGGGTGAGGGTATTGAGCAGTCAGTCTAGGATTGATCCGCCTATTGGGCTTTTTCCTATTCCGGCCAGTGCACTGTGACTGGTAGTCCTTCTCTACTAATGGAAAAATGTAGCGGGTTTCATCTCTGACTGTTTATGTCAAAAAATATCAAATGTTTGACATCCAATAGCTGATGATTAATTAATCAATGTTTTAGTTATGCTCATACTGCAGAGTGGGAGAATACAAACTCGTCCTTCACCTTCCTCTCTTCTTCTTTCTTTTCTTCACTTCCTTTCTTTATTCTTCCTCTTCTCTCTGATCCCCAGAATGACATTGTTTCTCTTTTTTCTTTCATTCTTTCTTTCCTTTTATTTTCTTTTATTTATTTTATTATTATGGGGGTTTTTTGTTTCTTTTTTTGGTGGGGGTGTTCAAATTTGATTTTTCTATATATTTTCAAAGAAGTCTTATTTTTATATTACATAAAAACAAGTTAATTATATTTTATATACATGTAGTACTAACAATTGTAAATAATAATAATAAAAAAAATTGTACTATGTATACAGCATACAATTGTACAGCAATGATTCGAGACCTCCAACCTTGACATTGCTCTTGTTTCTGGGGACAATAAATTAAAAAACCCCACAAAAAAACAAACAAACAACAACTTTATTTTGTTTGAGACCCAATAGCTGATGTGTATTTTTGTGCTGGGATGTTGTTAAACATTCATTCATTCATTTGTTCATTCAATAATTAATAAACGTGCATCATCTTGTTCTTGTTTTATGCATTCACTTTAGTTTGTCACCCAATAGCCGATGGATTGTTCGTGCTTTTGGTGTCGTTAAACATTTATTCATTGGTTGTTGTAGAAATCTGGCTGGGAGTTGACCCCGTGGAAGAAGAGGGGAAGTAGTTCGACCACACCGGCCACACCGTGCACCCCGAACAGTCGCATACAGACGGACATTCCCGAGTCGGCAGGCAAATTCAGGTCCAGGCTGTTCCAGGAGTGAAACGAGAGAAAATCTGCACAAAATGGAACATGTACAATTTTATTCCATCAGTTTTATTTTTTTCCACTGAAATTGAAAAAAAAAATTAAGCTTTTTTAAAGTACAATGTAGCAGCTTAACAATATCATATCAGTGCACAGTAAATTTAACTTATTTTTTGTTGTTCAGCTGTCATAAAACATCTGTGTCTTTGTGGGTTTGATGAAAACCCAGCCTAAGCAAAAAACTGCAGGTTTTAACCAGAAATAGTATACAATGTTTTAAGAATTGCATGTACATGCACCTTCAAACTGTTATCAGGTTTGTGCCAAAATACGGCCATCCAAAAAGTACATGAAGGCATTTCTATAGACATTACCTGTCCTCAAACAAGTGCACCTCCCCCCCACGCAAGTGGTCTGGTCCGAACATCCCAACAGCCAATGGGATGGCCTAAATTCTTCTACTGTATACTGCTCTCTAGTTCCGGTCACATGACTGTAACTTCCTTCTTTTTCTCTTCGCGAAAGGGTCTGGACGTCTTTTGTTTGGCTCTGTTTTGGAGTCAACTTTTTTTATAAGACCTTTGGTTTTGTATTCGTGTTGGGTGAAATGTTTTTCACCTTATATTTCGTTAGCTTCGTATAGCTTCGTATGTTCTTCGCGTATTCGCTTGACTTTCAAGCGTTATTACATGAAATGTTGTTATATTGCCGGTTGTCGTGTCGGACGCCATTTGCAAAATGGCGTCTGTATTGACTGGCTTGGTGTTAGGTGGAATGTTTTTTTTTTTCCACCTTATTCGTTACCTTTCGTATGTTTCGCGTATTTCGCTTGACTTGCCAAGTGTTAATTACATGAAATGTTATTATATTGCCGGTTGTCGTGTCGGACGCCATTTGCAAAATGGCGTCTTGTTGACCGACTTTGTGTTTGTGTCATGGTTTCTTTTCTTTCTCTTTCACAGATTGAAAACTTATTATCATGTCAGATGTTAATGTTCAGCGTCAGGTACGAGCGTGCCTACGCTGTAAGAAGTTCACTGCAGGCGGCGACCCTCATGAATTATGTCCGGGTTGCCGTGTTCCTTGTAGCCTCTCTTCGAGATGCGACCTGTGTTCGGGCCTGTCTACTGTCGAGTTCGCGGCTTACTTGAAGGTGCTGTCGGCGAGAGCCAAGAAAGTGGAATCTTCGCCGTCAATTGCGGACTCCATAGCAGATGTATTACGTTCGATGCTACCTACTATGCTGAAAGAGACTATGGCGTCAATGGCGGCCTTACCACAACCGGCGGGTTTGGGACCAGGTCCGGTTCAAGTCCCCTCTTCGGGGGGTGCGGCTCCAGGATGCAAGACTTCAGATGACAGGCCTGCAGTTACTACGCAGCCCTCGGACAAGCCGACTCAATCAGTTAGGCGTTCCACGGCCTCCAAGGATCACCGATCTTCAAAGTCATCTTCGGCGCAGCGGAGCCGGGAACGGAGCCGGGCTCGTAGCCGTTCCCCACGACCTGCACGTCTCCCTACGGGTTCCGTGGATCGGCAGCGCAGACCTTCTATTGACGCTTCAGAGGGTTCTCGACGGGACCGTCCACGGTCCGGTTCACCAGTGAATTCTGTTTCGGCGGATCGATTAGCCTGTGCTCGAGTGCTTCGAGACTTTGGAGATGCAGCGCCTACAGCGGTTTCCGTCATTGATGAGACTGAATCTTCTGATCATATGAATATGAGGGATTGCTTGGCGGCAGTCTATGACATGTTGCCGTCCTTGCCACATCCACCAACGCCGTCCAAGAAGGGACCGACACCGATGATAGCGACTGATGTCCCTCCGGAAGATGTGGTGATCCGTTCCTTGGCTGCCGGTACACTCGTATCCGAGGTGGCGACGGATTTAGACCGCACTTTTAAAAGACACAGCGTCTTTCGTCGCCTTCCCGACTTGGGGTCACCGTATGTATCCGGTATTTGACATGACCTTTTACAGATGTAGCTCCGTCCTTGGATGAAGACGTTCACCGTCTTGGGAAGTCGTCAACCGTGGATTTGACAGACAAACAAAGTACAAGCCATGGATACTGCCCAGAGACGTTGCTTGTTTGTATTATCTTACTTGGACGTTTTCCTTGCGGCGATGGCCACCCAGGCAAAAGATGCACGGTGCTACGCGCTATTTCAGCAATCAGCGCAGATGCTAGCTTTCCTGACGTCTTCGGTGACTTCGATGTCCTCGATGTTAATGCAATATCGTCGCCAGGCTTATTTAAAGAAATCCACTTTGGATTTTCAGCATAAGAAGGAGCTGTTAGCTCAACCGTGGTCAGCAACTAAGCTTTTTGCAGGCAAAATTTCTGAGGTGGTGAAGGCCAATGATAAGGACCAACAGTCGACAGCAACTGTCAAAGCGTTGCAACTTATTTCAACATTGGAATCTACAAAGCGGAAGTCTACATTCACACCACAACCACCATCTAAACGCTGGAGAGGTTCCTTTCGAGGTCAACCTTCTCGAAGGTTTCCGGTCAGACGACCATCCGGTTCGCCAGCTCGGACCCAGGGGAAGCCTGGTCGACGTTGACGCCAGCCAACAGATCGTGGACTGCTCAGATTGCTTCAACCTACGCCTGCCCCTGATTTTGAACCAGAACAACGATTCGGTTTTTGACGCTTCCGGTGTGTACCACACCGGTCGAAAGATCCATGGTCGGAAGTCGACTTCGCCGTTATTGGCGAAACTGGCAGACACTTTGCCAAGATCCGTTTGTCACGTCGATCTTGAAGACAGGGTATCGTCTGCAATTGTCTGCCATCCCTCCATTGACCACTTCACCTCGAGAAACCGCGGCATTCCGTTGCGCAAATCAAGGTTCTACAGGAGTCCGTCAACAAGCTGGTGGAGAAGGGAGCCGTTCGCAGCATTTCGGAAGTACAATTAACACCCGGATTTTACTCGGACATCTTTCTCGTACCAAAGAAAGATTCTCCAGAGCTGCGAATGATTCACAACTTGGCGGTCTTCAACGACCGCTATCTGTCTCCTCCTCCGACCTTCAAGATGTTAAACGTTGCGAGATATCATAGCCGTGATCAGACCGGGGGATTGGCTTGCCTCGCTAGATCTCAAGGACGCCTACCTGCACGTTCCGATGCATGCCGATTTCCATCACTACCTACGGTTTGTGCTACAGGGTCGGCATTACGAATGGAAAGTCCTGCCCTTTGGGATATCCATAGCGCCATGGCTGTTCACCAGAATCACGACTCCGATGTCACGCTTCCTGCATCGCAGAGGTATATCCTTTTACCCATACCTCGACGATTGCCTGATGAGGTGTCACAGCAAAGACAGGGCTGACTGCACATGTTGCCTTCATCATGGACTTTCTCAAGCAGCTGGGTTGGATTATCAACATCGAGAAATCTCGACTGGCTCCCACACAGTCTCTACAGTTCATAGGCGCTTGGCTTCGACCCGACCTGGGCCTCGTTCAAGTTCCCTTAGACCGTTGGGAGAAGATCCAGACCATGATTGTCATAGCCCTCACCGCTCCAATGACCTTCCGCGGTTGGCAGAGTCTCCTGGGTCTCCTCACTTCTGCCCAGGATTTGACACTCAGAGGTCGTCTCCAGTTGCGGCGCTTGCAGATGTTTCTCAACCCGTTTGTTCGTTTCAACAATCCGGACTTGATCATCTCACTTCCAGACGATCTACGCTCCAGCCTGCAGTGGTGGCAGCTCCGATCGAACGTCTTAGAAGGTGTCTCTATGCGGGCCTTCATAGCCACTCATCACCTATTCGTCGACGCGTCACTGGAAGGTTGGGGAGCCCATCTAAGCAACCAGACTACTTCAGGGCTGTGGTCTCCCGTCGAACTCGGACTCCACATCAACCTGTTAGAGTTGTTGGCAGTCTACTACGCTATCCTTCATTGGCGACAGATGTTGACGGAAGCCTCTCTCATGGTGGCCACAGACAGTACGACCGCGCGGCTTACATCAATCGTCAGGGCGGAACTCACTCCAGCAGTCTGCTGCAGTTGACTTATCGTCTCTACAAGCTGGTCGACGAAATTCCGTTGCAACTTCGGGCTCGTCATATTCCAGGGGTTTGCAATGTACTAGCCGACACTTTGTCCCGGCCGTCGTCTCCACAGCCGACGGAGTGGATGCTCCATCCGAAGCGTTTCGATGGGATGTGTGCGACAGACTTTGGACACCAAACATCGATCTTTTCGCCACACGATTCAACCATCAGCTGAGGGTTTACGTGTCTCCGGTGCCGGATCCCGAAGCTCTGGATCTCGACGCATTGGCCATCAGCTGGGAACAGATGGACGCGTACGCTTTTCCTCCACCAATCCTCCTTCCAAGGGTGCTTCAGAGGTTTCAGCTGTACCATTGTCGCCTGTTGCTCATTGCTCCGATGTGGCCATCCAGGATGTGGTATCCAGATCTAATACGTCTTGCCGATCCACATCCTTTACCGCTGCCAGACTGGGATCATCTGTTGCTGCATCCCACGTCAAGACTGTACCATCCACGTCCGCAGTTGTTCCAACTGCACGCGTGGACTTTATCTCCAAGAGTTTTGAGGAAAAAAGGTTTTTCTTCACAGTCTACGGCGGCCATTTTGAAAGCGCACAGATCATCTACTACTGCGGCTTACAACGTCAGATGGCTTTGCTTTCACCGATGGTGTGTTAGAAAAAAGATCAAACCTCAGACGATACAGATACCTCGTCTTGCTGATTTTTTGCTATATCTGCGGACCACTTTACGATTGAAGGGGTCTACCATCGCTGGGTACGTTTCGGTCATCGCTACTGTTCGTGATGTAACTACTGGAACGAAGTTATCGGGTATTCCTGAGATCCATAAAATGATCAAAGGTTTTCGCCTTGAAGATCAAGTACACCGGTTTCGGCCACCAAGATGGGACCTGAATTTGGTGTTACGAGCGTTATCGACTGCACCTTATGAGCCGATCGAGTCCTCTTCCCTGCAAGATTTGACACGGAAGACGGTGTTTTTTACTCGGTTTTCGCCACAGCTGCTCGTGTCTCAGAACTTCATGCTCTTGATGTCGATTTGGTACGTTTTCACCGAGATCGGCGTGCAGTCAACTTGGGGTTACTCATGAACTTTATTGCAAAGAATCAGTTACCAGACCAAGCGCCTCGCTCGTATGTTGTGCAGGCCCTCTCCTCTATCGTTGGTCCGGCGGACGTTGAGGACTTGGCGTTGTGCCCTGTTAGAGCCTTGCACCAGTACATCGAGAGGACCAGATCTTTTCGACAACATCGTAAAAGACTTTTCCTTTCCTGTAACCAGAGTCGGTTGAGGGATATTACCAAGAACACGGTGGCCACCTGGATCCGGTCTTCTATCCTGACCGCGTATCAGAAGGAGGGTTTACCTGCTCCGTCTGCTTCCAATCCGCATGAACTTCGTGCCTTGGCTGCCACGATGTCCCTGCATTGCAACACATCCATTCAGCACATCATCACTGGCTGTTTCTGGGCGACGGACTCCATCTTTGCCAACTATTTCTGAGGGATATCTCCACAGAAGACGTTGAGGGGTTCCATCATCTGGGTCCGGTTGTTGCTGCCACAGACTCTGTTGAATACAAGCCATCCTCGTCGCCGTTGATGTCTGTCTGATTCTGGGCTGCATACCGAGATGTCCACCGAATCGACAGGTGAGGATTGCTTAGACTTTTGTTCTTTGCACAGTTCACGCACTGGTGCCGGAACTTTTGTCTCGATAACCTTAACCCTTCACTGCATGTGGTTATTGGCTGTCGTTATTGAACTAACAGATCTTTGGTGTACTAGACAGAAAACATTCGGGGGTCTTGTTTTGTTCAATGTTCTGACGGATGCACCTCATTAGGTTGTCGCTTGTTATTGAAAAACTATAACACTTCAATACGTGAGGGTTACCTAACACACCTGCATCCCTGGTGGCTACGTCTTCCCACCCTGTCAGAACCAGCATAAGATGTGGCTTCCGCCTCCTGGTTCATGTGTTCTAGGAGCCGTACCGCCACTGCTGACGGATGCCACCATTCTGGTTGTTGTTACTAACATCACCTGCATTGGTCTGTGACGGGCATCCCTAGGAGGAGGGTTTACCAAGGTTGGCCTTATTCTTCCACTAGTCAGCCTCTTTCCGGTTGGGGAGTTATCACAAGCATCTACGGATCTCGGCACCCACCACCATCTGTTGAATGCTGCACTTGTTTGAGGACAGGTAATGTCTATAGAAATGGAGAAAACTTGAGTGTTTTCTCTTTTATAGATACATTACCTGTCCTCAAACAAGTGCACCTCCCCCCCACGCAAGTGGTCTGGTCCGAACATCCCAACAGCCAATGGGATGGCCTAAATTCTTCTACTGTATACTGCTCTCTAGTTCCGGTCACATGACTGTAACTTCCTTCTTTTTCCATGAGCGCATCGCACGGAGAACAGGAAGCGGGGAGGCCCGGGCGGGATGAATCTTGAGGACAGGTAATGTATCTATAAAAAGAGAAAACACTCAAGTTTTCTCCAGTCTTCGGGGTAGCAGGCGGGCGGGCAGTGGGTTTCTGGTAGAGTAAATGTATCTGTGTTAAGAAATAAGGCCTATTAAAAAGCATAGTTTAAAAAAGAAATGTTGTGTAAAATGTGTTATAAATTCTGTTAATTCTTGTGTTAAATGCAGTCACTTCCAACTCCTAATTGCATCCAATATAGTTTTCCGTATGGAGGACAGAGAAATGTACATATACACAGGGAAAGACTCAAGAGGCAGGGAGGGTGGTAGCAGCATGGATGGCCCCCAAACAAAAACGTGCCTTTTAGAATTTGTTTTGGACCTCATTTCAACTTAACACATCACTCGATCTTCACAGTTTGTCACGGATTGAATTTGTTGTTTTCCTCCACTGCTACAGTGCTAGGACACCGTTGAATCTTGCTTGTTAGTCCCCTACCGGTACAACTGGCGGGGACTATAGATTTCATAGCTGTCCTGTCTGGCTGGCTGTCTATCTAGCTGTCCTGTCTGTCTAGCTGTCCTGTCTGGCTGGCTGTCTATCTAGCTGTCCTGTCTGGCTGGCTGTCTATCTAGCTGTCCTTTTGTCTGTCTGTATGTCTATCCTTCTGTCTGTTGGTTGTCTGTCTGTCTGTATGTCTATCCTTCTGTCTGTCCCACATATAGTTTTCCAGATTTTTCTTGACTTTTTTTGTTTTTGGGGGGGGTGGGGGTGGGGGGGATGCCTCAACATATTGAGCTGAAATTTTGTGTATAGTTTTATCATGTTCTGTTATAGATCAAGTTTGAATCCATGGCCATTTACCCATTTTTTACAAAGTTATGGCCCTTGAATTTAGAAAATACAAACATTTGTTGTGCTCGATAGGGGACATGTATTGCTTTAGCAGCACTCTCAGAATGCTTGTGGTATAAGTAATATTTTCAACAAATAAACACCATAAGATGCATAATGTTTGCATCTGGCATTGACAGTTATAATTATTGTACATTGACAGTTATAATTATTGTACATTGGCAAAAAGAAATGTTTATTTTTAAATCTTTTTTTATCGTTCAAACCAGTGCACAGCAACTGGATAAAAGCCATGGTATGTGCTTTCCTGTCTGTGGAAAAGTGCATATAAAAGATCCAATAGCCAATGATTAATTCATCAATGTGCTCTAGTGATGTCGTTAAACGAAACAAACTTTATAACTTTTAAATCTTATTATAGTCACAGACCCTAGTTCCAGCCTGTAAAAATGGACACTAAGTTTAGTTAATCTATAAACCTGCCGCACACTTGGATAAAGTTACAATAGCGTGAAACGAGGAGTCTTTGATATTGAAACGAGGTAAAATCCTGAAAAGCTTGACTGGAGCTCATCTCCATAGTTGTTATTTCTATGGATTTAAAGGGACATACCCTAGTTTTTAAACACTAAGGCATATTTTTCACTATTAGAGCCGTTTATGATCACTGAAACCAAACATTACTTACATTTTATTGTTTAGATTATCCATTTCCGTACATCCGAAGTGTTTCTGGTCATCCTGGTGTTTTTAATACAATAAAATGTATTTTTCATATTTTGTAATGGTTATGGAGTCGTGTTAGTATATTTTTATGGGTATTTTGAGATCATAAACTCTTTGTTTCACTCTGTTGTATCCAAATTTGTTACAGGTTTGTAAATTAACCAAACTTAGTGTCAATTTTTACAGGTTGAAACTAGAGTCTAGGTGAAAAATATGCCTTAGTGTTTAGAAACTAAGGTCCGTCCCTTTAAAGATATGAAAAATCCATTTGGTGGTTTTAGAAAGACCAGGATGACCAAAAACACTTCGGATGTATGGAAGTGAATAATCACAGTGTAAGTAGTATCTGAATTAAATCATTGAAAACACCTACATGTTGAAGATTAAAAGCCCTTAGCAATTCTGGTCGCACTCTCTTCTGTTGATATTCCGAAGTTCATTATGCAAAGATTATGTGTGAGGTCAATTAGTTTGTTAGATATGCATCAGAAATGCGTGTAAATATAAATCTAGCAAAATGTCGAACTTACTTCATGTTTTATTTTTTCCTGTGATTAAACAAAATTTAAAATAATTTCAGTCAAAGGTCATTCTAAATGTATTCATCCTTAAAATGCTTTTTAAAAAAAAAGAAGGGTGTGTATTTATTTCATTGGAAGGGGTGGGAGGGGGGCAAATGAAAGTATTGCATGGGCTCAAACTATTGCATAGTCCCTTTAACCTGACATCTTATTTCTCTCTAGTCATGTCATGAAAACAGGTGTTTCTCTGGC
>NW_024535795.1:0-19384 GCF_016097555.1 Gigantopelta aegis
AAGTCAAAAAATTGGGGCCATTGCAACAAATGTTTACACATAATGTGCCAGGGGAAATTGACATGATAGGCTCATAATTCAATTTGACCTGCTGTATTACTGAATCTACTTCATTTACTGTATTAGACATGTAGCCACTTTGTAAAAGCAAAACAGTCCATATAAATGATTTAATATGAATATGCCCTACAGATAGTCTAGGTATAAAACCTAATATTTTTTTTGTGACGACAACTTTGAAAATGAAGCTTTTGTCACAAAATGGTATAAATCCTACCAAGAGGTACTTGCACTATTTTTCAGTTTTCAGTGATAACTGTAAGCAAGTGTAGTCATTGCCAGTGTCTGGGATCCCTCTCAGTGTAGTATTTCTTGATTGGAACGATGATTGTGTAGTACTGACCACTGAATATGCATCTATGGATTTATTCTGCCCATATGTATTACAAGCCAAATGTTAACTTTTTTGGCACATTTTCTGCAATAAACTTGACAAGTATACCAGCATCTGATTACTGAACCACAATAAATACATTCAGACAGCACTAGAATATTAGCCGATTAGATTTTCTAAGGATAAAAGCCCCATTTTTGAAAAATGAATGAAATGCTGTAATTTACATAAATGTAGGTGTGAATGTATTATTAGAGTACTTAAACTCCTTGTTAAACAATGTATATATATTTTTTTAAAGTGTCTTAATTTACATTAGTTAGCCACTGATATATTCATTATATTTAGATCTTCTGTCCAATTGCCATAATTGAGAAACCTCTTTTAACAATTCAAATATGTTAAAAAAAAAATCCAAAATCTCAATAGTGACTAACACAAAATCCAACTTTTGCTCTTTTTTACCCAATTATTAGCTCAAAAACTCGTTCAAAATATTGACCAACAACCTGTAGTACATCAGAGGTCATTCTATGCTATTTTGGAGGATATTGAAATTTAAAAGTCTGAAAACTTTTAACTTTTAATTTTTAATTAAATTCAAAAAAAAAAAGTATTTTTTAATTTTAATAAAAATATTTAGAAAAATAAATAATTAGTTTTCATATTCCTTGTGGTCATGCACAATCAGTCTGTGTAATTTCACCTCTCTAGGTTATATACCTTCATCAGACATCAAGCATTTAACGGTGTAATGTGGTGTAACTATATCAGGCCTCAGACCACAATTAATTTCGCTATATGTTCTATATAGCCTTATGTGGCTATAACATTTTTATTAATATCAGCAGGCCCGTGAAGCTTTTTTGTATGCTACCTTTGCCTGCATGGGGGACAAAACACCCTGAAAAGGACAACCCCTGGTTGTCCAGCTCTTCCTTCCAAGCATATTGCTTTTAAACAGACACACCCTCTAAAACCAGGACCGGAGTACACCCATTTGTACAACAAAAAGCACTTACTTTTTCGCATGGGCCGGATACTATTACCACAAACTAAACAACGTCTTCAATGTCAACAAGTGACACATGTTTACAAAACTACATGCTATCCCCTGTCACTTCAGTCAAACAGTTGGCCACTTCATAGCTAGTCTGCCATGAAATAATCACAGTCAAAACAGCAAGGACTACTTGCGTCCGTGTGAAACTTTCGGATTTTGGACAACCAAATGGGAAGATAACTGTAATCTGAGAGGCCCTATCAGTCCATTTTTCCCTAAAAAACTGGCCCACACTAATGCATTCCAAATGATATACATATTAAAGCAAATGCTCGAGTAAGTATCGGTATGTCACCTTTAAACTGAGAGTATACAGAGGCTGTTCTGTTAAAAACACCTACCACAGTGCGTGCCATGGCCAATTGTTTAGCGAATGGAAACTTGAGGGGACACCAACTTTCAAAATGTAATAACTTTATCAAATTTTGGAAGTTCTTCATACAATGAGCAGCTATTTTTTCTTCTACATATGTTCTATCTCGCACAGTTTGGGAAAGTTGATTTCTTGGAAAGATTTTGAAAAAAAAAAAAATATTTATAAAAAAAAAAAAAATCAATCATTAGATTTTACGTCATTTTTAATTAAATATTAAACTTAAATTTAAATTTTTGAGAAACAAAAAAATCTAAAACTGTAAAATTTTGCATTTTAGATATTAATAAGTGGAGGCTTAGTAAAGATATGGTGACTGAAGTCATGATACATTATTAGAAAATGTGTCAGAGGGATGGTGAAAGTCACAAAATTGGGGCCATTTGCAACAAATGTTTACACACTAATTTCAGGGAAAATTAGACATGATAGGCCTCATATTCAATTTTGACCTGCTGTATTTACTTAATCTACTTCATTTACTGTATTAGACATGTAGCCACTTTGTAAAAGGCAAAACAGTCCATATAAATGCATATTAATATGAATATGCCCTACAGATATTACTTAGGTATACACCATAATATTTTTTTTGTTGACGACAACTTTGAAAATGAAGATTTTGTCACAAAATGCTGATATAAATCCTACCAAGAGGTACTATGCACCATATTTTTCAGTTTCCAGTGATAACTGTTAACAAGTGTAGTCATGTGCCAGTGTCTGGGATACCTCAGTGTAGTATTTCTTGATTGGAAGGATGTTTGTAGTAATGACCACTGAATATGCATTATGGATTATTCTGCCATATGTATTACAAGCCAATGTTAACCTTTTTGGCACATTTTCTGCAATAAACTTGACAAGTATACCAGCATCTGATTACTGAACACAATAAATACATTCAGACAGCATAGAATATTAGCCTTATTAGATTTTCTAAGGATAAAAGACCATTTTGAAAAATGACTGAAGTGTGTAATTTACATAAATGTAGGTGAAATGTATTATTAGAGTACTTAATCTTGTTAAAAACTGTATACTATTTATTTAAAGTGTTTAATTACATTGAGTAGTGATATATTCATTATATTTAGATCTTCTGTCCAATTGCAATAATTGAGAAACTCATTAAAATTCAATATGTAAAAAAAAATTAAAATCTCAATATGACTAACAAAATCCAACTTTTGCTCTTTTTTTACCAAATTATTAGCTCAAAATGTTAAAAAATATTGCAACAACTGTAGTAACATCAGAGGTCATTTTATGCTATTTTGGAGGATACTGAAATTTAAAAGTTGAAAATTTTAATTTTAATTTTTAATAAATTCAAAAAAATGTTTTTTTAATTTAATAAAATATTTAGAAAATAAATAAATTAGTTTTCATATTCCTTGTGGTATGCACAATCAGTCTGTGTAATTTCACCTCTCTGGTTATAATACTTTCATCAGAATCAAGCATTTAACCGGTGTAATGTGTGAACTATATCAGGCCTCAGACCACAATTAATTTCGCTATATGTTTCTATATAGCCTTAGTGGCTATAACATTTTTATTAATATCAGCAGGCCCGTGAAGTTTTGTATGTACCTTTGCCTGCATGGGGGGGACACATACCCTGAAAAGGACAACCCCTGTTGTCCAGCTCTTTCTCCCAGCATATTGGTTTAAACAGACACACCCTCTAAACCAGGCCGGAGTACACCCATTTTACACAAAAAGCACTACTTTTGCATGGGCCGGAATTACCACAAACAAGTTTCTTCAATGTCAACAAGTTACACATGTTTACAAACTACATGCTATCCCCTGTCACTTCAGTCAAACAGTTGCCACTTCATAGCTGTCTGCCATGAATAATCACAGTCAACAGCAGACTACTTGCGCGGTGAAACTTCCGGATTTTGGACAACCAAATGGGAAGATAACTGTAATCTGAGGCCTATCAGTCCATTTTTTCCCCTAAAAACTGGCCCACACTAATGCATTCCAATGATATACATATTAAAGCAATGCTCGGTAAGTATCGGTATGTCACCTTTAAACTGAGAGTATACAGAGGCTGTGTTAAAACACCTACCACAGTGCCTTGCCATGGCCAATTTTAGCAATGGAAACTTGAGGGACACCAACTTCAAAATGTAATAACTTTATCAAATTTTGGAATTTCTTCATACAATGAGCAGCTATTTTTTCTTCTACATATGTTCTATCTGCACAGTGTTGTCTTGGAAAGATTTTGAAATATTTAAAGGAAAAAAAATCAATCATTAGATTTTACTTCATTTTTAATTAAATATTAAACTTAAATTTAAATTTTTGAAAAACAAAAAAATCTAAAACTGTAAAATTTGCATTTTAGATATGATAAGTGGAGGCTTAGTAAAGATATGGTGACTGAATTCATGATACATTATTAGAATGTGTCAGAGGGATGGTGAAAGTCACAAAATTGGGGCCATTTGCAACAAATGTTTACACACTAATTTCAGGGAAATTAGACATGATAGGCCTCATATTCAATTTTGACCTGCTGTATTTACTTAATCTACTTCATTTACTGTATTAGACATGTAGCCACTTTGTAAAAGGCAAAACAGTCCATATAAATGCATATTAATATGAATATGCCCTACAGATATTACTTAGGTATACACCATAATATTTTTTTTGTTGACGACAACTTTGAAAATGAAGATTTTGTCACAAAATGCTGATATAAATCCTACCAGAGGTACTTGCACCATATTTTTCAGTTTCCAGTGATAACTGTTAACAAGTGTAGTCATGTGCCAGTGTCTGGGATACCTCAGTGTAGTATTTCTTGATTGGAAGGATGTTTGTAGTAATGACCACTGAATATGCATTATGGATTATTCTGCCATATGTATTACAAGCCAAATGTTAACCTTTTTGGCACATTTTCTGCAATAAACTTGACAAGTATACCAGCATCTGATTACTGAACACAATAAATACATTCAGACAGCATAGAATATTAGCCTATTAGATTTTCTAAGGATAAAAGACCATTTTTGAAAAATGACTGAAGTGTGTAATTTACATAAATGTAGGTGAAATGTATTATTAGAGTACTTAATCTTGTTAAAAACTGTATACTATTTATTTAAAGTGTTTAATTACATTTAGTAGTGATATATTCATTATATTTAGATCTTCTGTCCAATTGCAATAATTGAGAAACTCATTAAAATTCAATATGTAAAAAAAATTAAATCTCAATATTGACTAACAAAATCCAACTTTTGCTCTTTTTTACCAAATTATTAGCTCAAAACTGTTAAAAAATATTGCAACAACCTGTAGTAACATCAGAGGTCATTTTATGCTATTTTGGAGGATACTGAAATTTAAAAGTTGAAAATTTTAATTTTAATTTTTAATAAATTCAAAAAAATGTTTTTTAATTTAATAAAATATTTAGAAAATAAATAAATTAGTTTTCATATTCCTTGTGGTATGCACAATCAGTCTGTGTAATTTCACCTCTCTGGTTATAATACTTTCATCAGAATCAAGCATTTAACCGGTGTAATGTGTGAACTATATCAGGCCTCAGACCACAATTAATTTCGCTATATGTTTCTATATAGCCTTAGTGGCTATAACATTTTTATTAATATCAGCAGGCCCGTGAAGTTTTGTATGTACCTTTGCCTGCATGGGGACACATACCCTGAAAAGGACAACCCCTGTTGTCCAGCTCTTTCTCCCAGCATATTGGTTTAAACAGACACACCCTCTAAACCAGGCCGGAGTACACCCATTTTACACAAAAGCACTACTTTTGCATGGGCGGAATTACCACAAACAAGTCTTCAATGTCAACAAGTTACACATGTTTACAAACTACATGCTATCCCCTGTCACTTCAGTCAAACAGTTGCCACTTCATAGCTGTCTGCCATGAAATAATCACAGTCAAACAGCAGACTACTTGCGCGGTGAAACTTCCGGATTTTGGACAACCAAATGGGAAGATAACTGTAATCTGAGGCCTATCAGTCCATTTTTTCCCCTAAAAACTGGCCCACACTAATGCATTCCAATGATATACATATTAAAGCAATGCTCGGTAAGTATCGGTATGTCACCTTTAAACTGAGAGTATACAGAGGCTGTGTTAAAACACCTACCACAGTGCCTTGCCATGGCCAATTTTAGCAATGGAAACTTGAGGGACACCAACTTCAAAATGTAATAACTTTATCAAATTTTGGAATTTCTTCATACAATGAGCAGCTATTTTTTCTTCTACATATGTTCTATCTGCACAGTGTTGTCTTGGAAAGATTTTGAAATATTTAAAGGAAAAAAAATCAATCATTAGATTTTACTTCATTTTTAATTAAATATTAAACTTAAATTTAAATTTTTGAAAAACAAAAAAATCTAAAACTGTAAAATTTTGCATTTTAGATATGATAAGTGGAGGCTTAGTAAAGATATGGTGACTGAATTCATGATACATTATTAGAAATGTGTCAGAGGGATGGTGAAAGTCACAAAATTGGGGCCATTTGCAACAAATGTTTACACACTAATTTCAGGGAAAATTAGACATGATAGGCCTCATATTCAATTTTGACCTGCTGTATTTACTTAATCTACTTCATTTACTGTATTAGACATGTAGCCACTTTGTAAAAGGCAAAACAGTCCATATAAATGCATATTAATATGAATATGCCCTACAGATATTACTTAGGTATACACCATAATATTTTTTTTTGTTGACGACAACTTTGAAAATGAAGATTTTGTCACAAAATGCTGATATAAATCCTACCAAGAGGTACTTGCACCATATTTTTCAGTTTCCAGTGATAACTGTTAACAAGTGTAGTCATGTGCCAGTGTCTGGGATACCTCAGTGTAGTATTTCTTGATTGGAAGGATGTTTGTAGTAATGACCACTGAATATGCATTATGGATTATTCTGCCATATGTATTACAAGCCAAATGTTAACCTTTTTGGCACATTTTCTGCAATAAACTTGACAAGTATACCAGCATCTGATTACTGAACACAATAAATACATTCAGACAGCATAGAATATTAGCCTATTAGATTTTCTAAGGATAAAAGACCATTTTTGAAAAATGACTGAAGTGTGTAATTTACATAAATGTAGGTGAAATGTATTATTAGAGTACTTAATCTTGTTAAAAACTGTATACTATTTATTTAAAGTGTTTAATTACATTTAGTAGTGATATATTCATTATATTTAGATCTTCTGTCCAATTGCAATAATTGAGAAACTCATTAAATTCAATATGTAAAAAAAATTAAAATCTCAATATTGACTAACAAAAATCCAACTTTTGCTCTTTTTTACCAAATTATTAGCTCAAAACTGTTAAAAAATATTGCAACAACCTGTAGTAACATCAGAGGTCATTTTATGCTATTTTGGAGGATACTGAAATTTAAAAGTTGAAAATTTTAATTTTAATTTTTAATAAATTCAAAAAAAATGTGTTTTTTAATTTAATAAATATTTAGAAAATAAATAAATTAGTTTTCATATTCCTTGTGGTATGCACAATCAGTCTGTGTAATTTCACCTCTCTGGTTATAATACTTTCATCAGAATCAAGCATTTAACCGGTGTAATGTGTGAACTATATCAGGCCTCAGACCACAATTAATTTCGCTATATGTTTCTATATAGCCTTAGTGGCTATAACATTTTTATTAATATCAGCAGGCCCGTGAAGTTTTGTATGTACCTTTGCCTGCATGGGGGACACATACCCTGAAAAGGACAACCCCTGTTGTCCAGCTCTTTCTCCCAGCATATTGGTTTAAACAGACACACCCTCTAAACCAGGCCGGAGTACACCCATTTTACACAAAAAGCACTACTTTTGCATGGGCCGGAATTACCACAAACAAGTCTTCAATGTCAACAAGTTACACATGTTTACAAACTACATGCTATCCCCTGTCACTTCAGTCAAACAGTTGCCACTTCATAGCTGTCTGCCATGAAATAATCACAGTCAAACAGCAGACTACTTGCGCGGTGAAACTTCCGGATTTTGGACAACCAAATGGGAAGATAACTGTAATCTGAGGCCTATCAGTCCATTTTTTCCCCTAAAAACTGGCCCACACTAATGCATTCCAATGATATACATATTTAAAGCAATGCTCGGTAAGTATCGGTATGTCACCTTTAAACTGAGAGTATACAGAGGCTGTGTTAAAACACCTACCACAGTGCCTTGCCATGGCCAATTTTAGCAATGGAAACTTGAGGGACACCAACTTCAAAATGTAATAACTTTATCAAATTTTGGAATTTCTTCATACAATGAGCAGCTATTTTTTCTTCTACATATGTTCTATCTGCACAGTGTTGTCTTGGAAAGATTTTGAAATATTTAAAGAAAAAAAATCAATCATTAGATTTTACTTCATTTTTAATTAATATTAAACTTAAATTTAAATTTTTGAAAAACAAAAAAATCTAAAACTGTAAAATTTTGCATTTTAGATATGATAAGTGGAGGCTTAGTAAAGATATGGTGACTGAATTCATGATACATTATTAGAAATGTGTCAGAGGGATGGTGAAAGTCACAAAATTGGGGCCATTTGCAACAAATGTTTACACACTAATTTCAGGGAAAATTAGACATGATAGGCCTCATATTCAATTTTGACCTGCTGTATTTACTTAATCTACTTCATTTACTGTATTAGACATGTAGCCACTTTGTAAAAGGCAAAACAGTCCATATAAATGCATATTAATATGAATATGCCCTACAGATATTACTTAGGTATACACCATAATATTTTTTTTGTTGACGACAACTTTGAAAATGAAGATTTTGTCACAAAATGCTGATATAAATCCTACCAAGAGGTACTTGCACCATATTTTTCAGTTTCCAGTGATAACTGTTAACAAGTGTAGTCATGTGCCAGTGTCTGGGATACCTCAGTGTAGTATTTCTTGATTGGAAGGATGTTTGTAGTAATGACCACTGAATATGCATTATGGATTATTCTGCCATATGTATTACAAGCCAAATGTTAACCTTTTTGGCACATTTTCTGCAATAAACTTGACAAGTATACCAGCATCTGATTACTGAACACAATAAATACATTCAGACAGCATAGAATATTAGCCTATTAGATTTTCTAAGGATAAAGACCATTTTTGAAAAATGACTGAAGTGTGTAATTTACATAAATGTAGGTGAAATGTATTATTAGAGTACTTAATCTTGTTAAAAACTGTATACTATTTATTTAAAGTGTTTAATTACATTTAGTAGTGATATATTCATTATATTTAGATCTTCTGTCCAATTGCAATAATTGAGAAACTCATTAAAATTCAATATGTAAAAAAAATTAAAATCTCAATATTGACTAACAAAATCCAACTTTTGCTCTTTTTTACCAAATTATTAGCTCAAAACTGTTAAAAAATATTGCAACAACCTGTAGTAACATCAGAGGTCATTTTATGCTATTTTGGAGGATACTGAAATTTAAAAGTTGAAAATTTTAATTTTAATTTTTAATAAATTCAAAAAAAATGTTTTTTAATTTAATAAAATATTTAGAAAATAAATAAATTAGTTTTCATATTCCTTGTGGTATGCACAATCAGTCTGTGTAATTTCACCTCTCTGGTTATAATACTTTCATCAGAATCAAGCATTTAACCGGTGTAATGTGTGAACTATATCAGGCCTCAGACCACAATTAATTTCGCTATATGTTTCTATATAGCCTTAGTGGCTATAACATTTTTATTAATATCAGCAGGCCCGTGAAGTTTTGTATGTACCTTTGCCTGCATGGGGGACACATACCCTGAAAAGGACAACCCCTGTTGTCCAGCTCTTTCTCCCAGCATATTGGTTTAAACAGACACACCCTCTAAACCAGGCCGGAGTACACCCATTTTACACAAAAAGCACTACTTTTGCATGGGCCGGAATTACCACAAACAAGTCTTCAATGTCAACAAGTTACACATGTTTACAAACTACATGCTATCCCCTGTCACTTCAGTCAAACAGTTGCCACTTCATAGCTGTCTGCCATGAAATAATCACAGTCAAACAGCAGACTACTTGCGCGGTGAAACTTCCGGATTTTGGACAACCAAATGGGAAGATAACTGTAATCTGAGGCCTATCAGTCCATTTTTTCCCCTAAAAACTGGCCCACACTAATGCATTCCAATGATATACATATTAAAGCAATGCTCGGTAAGTATCGGTATGTCACCTTTAAACTGAGAGTATACAGAGGCTGTGTTAAAACACCTACCACAGTGCCTTGCCATGGCCAATTTTAGCAATGGAAACTTGAGGGACACCAACTTCAAAATGTAATAACTTTATCAAATTTTGGAATTTCTTCATACAATGAGCAGCTATTTTTTCTTCTACATATGTTCTATCTGCACAGTGTTGTCTTGGAAAGATTTTGAAATATTTAAAGAAAAAAAATCAATCATTAGATTTTACTTCATTTTTAATTAAATATTAAACTTAAATTTAAATTTTTGAAAAACAAAAAAATCTAAAACTGTAAAATTTTGCATTTTAGATATGATAAGTGGAGGCTTAGTAAAGATATGGTGACTGAATTCATGATACATTATTAGAAATGTGTCAGAGGGATGGTGAAAGTCACAAAATTGGGGCCATTTGCAACAAATGTTTACACACTAATTTCAGGGAAAATTAGACATGATAGGCCTCATATTCAATTTTGACCTGCTGTATTTACTTAATCTACTTCATTTACTGTATTAGACATGTAGCCACTTTGTAAAAGGCAAAACAGTCCATATAAATGCATATTAATATGAATATGCCCTACAGATATTACTTAGGTATACACCATAATATTTTTTTTGTTGACGACAACTTTGAAAATGAAGATTTTGTCACAAAATGCTGATATAAATCCTACCAAGAGGTACTTGCACCATATTTTTCAGTTTCCAGTGATAACTGTTAACAAGTGTAGTCATGTGCCAGTGTCTGGGATACCTCAGTGTAGTATTTCTTGATTGGAAGGATGTTTGTAGTAATGACCACTGAATATGCATTATGGATTATTCTGCCATATGTATTACAAGCCAAATGTTAACCTTTTTGGCACATTTTCTGCAATAAACTTGACAAGTATACCAGCATCTGATTACTGAACACAATAAATACATTCAGACAGCATAGAATATTAGCCTATTAGATTTTCTAAGGATAAAAGACCATTTTTGAAAAATGACTGAAGTGTGTAATTTACATAAATGTAGGTGAAATGTATTATTAGAGTACTTAATCTTGTTAAAAACTGTATACTATTTATTTAAAGTGTTTAATTACATTTAGTAGTGATATATTCATTATATTTAGATCTTCTGTCCAATTGCAATAATTGAGAAACTCATTAAAATTCAATATGTAAAAAAAATTAAAATCTCAATATTGACTAACAAAATCCAACTTTTGCTCTTTTTTACCAAATTATTAGCTCAAAACTGTTAAAAAATATTGCAACAACCTGTAGTAACATCAGAGGTCATTTTATGCTATTTTGGAGGATACTGAAATTTAAAAGTTGAAAATTTTAATTTTAATTTTTAATAAATTCAAAAAAAAATGTTTTTTAATTTAATAAAATATTTAGAAAATAAATAAATTAGTTTTCATATTCCTTGTGGTATGCACAATCAGTCTGTGTAATTTCACCTCTCTGGTTATAATACTTTCATCAGAATCAAGCATTTAACCGGTGTAATGTGTGAACTATATCAGGCCTCAGACCACAATTAATTTCGCTATATGTTTCTATATAGCCTTAGTGGCTATAACATTTTTATTAATATCAGCAGGCCCGTGAAGTTTTGTATGTACCTTTGCCTGCATGGGGGACACATACCCTGAAAAGGACAACCCCTGTTGTCCAGCTCTTTCTCCCAGCATATTGGTTTAAACAGACACACCCCCCTAAACCAGGCCGGAGTACACCCATTTTACACAAAAGCACTACTTTTGCATGGGCCGGAATTACCACAAACAAGTCTTCAATGTCAACAAGTTACACATGTTTACAAACTACATGCTATCCCCTGTCACTTCAGTCAAACAGTTGCCACTTCATAGCTGTCTGCCATGAAATAATCACAGTCAAACAGCAGACTACTTGCGCGGTGAAACTTCCGGATTTTGGACAACCAAATGGGAAGATAACTGTAATCTGAGGCCTATCAGTCCATTTTTTCCCCTAAAAACTGGCCCACACTAATGCATTCCAATGATATACATATTAAAGCAATGCTCGGTAAGTATCGGTATGTCACCTTTAAACTGAGAGTATACAGAGGCTGTGTTAAAACACCTACCACAGTGCCTTGCCATGGCCAATTTTAGCAATGGAAACTTGAGGGACACCAACTTCAAAATGTAATAACTTTATCAAAATTTTGGAATTTCTTCATACAATGAGCAGCTATTTTTTCTTCTACATATGTTCTATCTGCACAGTGTTGTCTTGGAAAGATTTTGAAATATTTAAAGGAAAAAAAATCAATCATTAGATTTTACTTCATTTTTAATTAAATATTAAACTTAAATTTAAATTTTTGAAAACAAAAAATCTAAAACTGTAAAATTTTGCATTTTAGATATGATAAGTGGAGGCTTAGTAAAGATATGGTGACTGAATTCATGATACATTATTAGAAATGTGTCAGAGGGATGGTGAAAGTCACAAAATTGGGGCCATTTGCAACAAATGTTTACACACTAATTTCAGGGAAAAGTAGACATGATAGGCCTCATATTCAATTTTGACCTGCTGTATTTACTTAATCTACTTCATTTACTGTATTAGACATGTAGCCACTTTGTAAAAGGCAAAACAGTCCATATAAATGCATATTAATATGAATATGCCCTACAGATATTACTTAGGTATACACCATAATATTTTTTTTTGTTGACGACAACTTTGAAAATGAAGATTTTGTCACAAAATGCTGATATAAATCCTACCAAGAGGTACTTGCACCATATTTTTCAGTTTCCAGTGATAACTGTTAACAAGTGTAGTCATGTGCCAGTGTCTGGGATACCTCAGTGTAGTATTTCTTGATTGGAAGGATGTTTGTAGTAATGACCACTGAATATGCATTATGGATTATTCTGCCATATGTATTACAAGCCAAATGTTAACCTTTTTGGCACATTTTCTGCAATAAACTTGACAAGTATACCAGCATCTGATTACTGAACACAATAAATACATTCAGACAGCATAGAATATTAGCCTATTAGATTTTCTAAGGATAAAAGACCATTTTTGAAAAATGACTGAAGTGTGTAATTTACATAAATGTAGGTGAAATGTATTATTAGAGTACTTAATCTTGTTAAAAACTGTATACTATTTATTTAAAGTGTTTAATTACATTTAGTAGTGATATATTCATTATATTTAGATCTTCTGTCCAATTGCAATAATTGAGAAACTCATTAAAATTCAATATGTAAAAAAAATTAAAATCTCAATATTGACTAACAAAATCCAACTTTTGCTCTTTTTTACCAAATTATTAGCTCAAAACTGTTAAAAAATATTGCAACAACCTGTAGTAACATCAGAGGTCATCTTATGCTATTTTGGAGGATACTGAAATTTAAAGTTGAAAATTTTAATTTTAATTTTTAATAAATTCAAAAAAAATGTTTTTTAATTTAATAAAATATTTAGAAAATAAATAAATTAGTTTTCATATTCCTTGTGGTATGCACAATCAGTCTGTGTAATTTCACCTCTCTGGTTATAATACTTTCATCAGAATCAAGCATTTAACCGGTGTAATGTGTGAACTATATCAGGCCTCAGACCACAATTAATTTCGCTATATGTTTCTATATAGCCTTAGTGGCTATAACATTTTTATTAATATCAGCAGGCCCGTGAAGTTTTGTATGTACCTTTGCCTGCATGGGGGACACATACCCTGAAAAGGACAACCCCTGTTGTCCAGCTCTTTCTCCCAGCATATTGGTTTAAACAGACACACCCTCTAAACCAGGCCGGAGTACACCCATTTTACACAAAAAGCACTACTTTTGCATGGGCCGGAATTACCACAAACAAGTCTTCAATGTCAACAAGTTACACATGTTTACAAACTACATGCTATCCCCTGTCACTTCAGTCAAACAGTTGCCACTTCATAGCTGTCTGCCATGAAATAATCACAGTCAAACAGCAGACTACTTGCGCGGTGAAACTTCCGGATTTTGGACAACCAAATGGGAAGATAACTGTAATCTGAGGCCTATCAGTCCATTTTTTCCCCTAAAAACTGGCCCACACTAATGCATTCCAATGATATACATATTAAAGCAATGCTCGGTAAGTATCGGTATGTCACCTTTAAACTGAGAGTATACAGAGGCTGTGTTAAAACACCTACCACAGTGCCTTGCCATGGCCAATTTTAGCAATGGAAACTTGAGGGACACCAACTTCAAAATGTAATAACTTTATCAAATTTTGGAATTTCTTCATACAATGAGCAGCTATTTTTTCTTCTACATATGTTCTATCTGCACAGTGTTGTCTTGGAAAGATTTTGAAATATTTAAAGGAAAAAAAATCAATCATTAGATTTTACTTCATTTTTAATTAAATATTAAACTTAAATTTAAATTTTTGAAACAACAAAAATCTAAAACTGTAAAATTTTGCATTTTAGATATGATAAGTGGAGGCTTAGTAAAGATATGGTGACTGAATTCATGATACATTATTAGAAATGTGTCAGAGGGATGGTGAAAGTCACAAAATTGGGGCCATTTGCAACAAATGTTTACACACTAATTTCAGGGAAAATTAGACATGATAGGCCTCATATTCAATTTTGACCTGCTGTATTTACTTAATCTACTTCATTTACTGTATTAGACATGTAGCCACTTTGTAAAAGGCAAAACAGTCCATATAAATGCATATTAATATGAATATGCCCTACAGATATTACTTAGGTATACACCATAATATTTTTTTTTGTTGACGGACAACTTTGAAAATGAAGATTTTGTCACAAAATGCTGATATAAATCCTACCAAGAGGTACTTGCACCATATTTTTCAGTTTCCAGTGATAACTGTTAACAAGTGTAGTCATGTGCCAGTGTCTGGGATACCTCAGTGTAGTATTTCTTGATTGGAAGGATGTTTGTAGTAATGACCACTGAATATGCATTATGGATTATTCTGCCATATGTATTACAAGCCAAAATGTTAACCTTTTTGGCACATTTTCTGCAATAAACTTGACAAGTATACCAGCATCTGATTACTGAACACAATAAATACATTCAGACAGCATAGAATATTAGCCTATTAGATTTTCTAAGGATAAAAGACCATTTTTGAAAAATGACTGAAGTGTGTAATTTACATAAATGTAGGTGAAATGTATTATTAGAGTACTTAATCTTGTTAAAAACTGTATACTATTTATTTAAAGTGTTTAATTACATTTAGTAGTGATATATTCATTATATTTAGATCTTCTGTCCAATTGCAATAATTGAGAAACTCATTAAAATTCAATATGTACCAAAAAAAAATTAAAATCTCAATATTGACTAACAAAATCCAACTTTTGCTCTTTTTTACCAAATTATTAGCTCAAAACTGTTAAAAAATATTGCAACAACCTGTAGTAACATCAGAGGTCATTTTATGCTATTTTGGAGGATACTGAAATTTAAAAGTTGAAAATTTTAATTTTAATTTTTAATAAATTCAAAAAAAATGTTTTTTAATTTAATAAAATATTTAGAAAATAAATAAATTAGTTTTCATATTCCTTGTGGTATGCACAATCAGTCTGTGTAATTTCACCTCTCTGGTTATAATACTTTCATCAGAATCAAGCATTTAACCGGTGTAATGTGTGAACTACTATCAGGCCTCAGACCACAATTAATTTCGCTATATGTTTCTATATAGCCTTAGTGGCTATAACAATTTTTATTAATATCAGCAGGCCCGTGAAGTTTTGTATGTACCTTTGCCTGCATGGGGGACACATACCCTGAAAAGGACAACCCCTGTTGTCCAGCTCTTTCTCCCAGCATATTGGTTTAAACAGACACACCCTCTAAACCAGGCCGGAGTACACCCATTTTACACAAAAAGCACTACTTTTGCATGGGCCGGAATTACCACAAACAAGTCTTCAATGTCAACAAGTTACACATGTTTACAAACTACATGCTATCCCCTGTCACTTCAGTCAAACAGTTGCCACTTCATAGCTGTCTGCCATGAAATAATCACAGTCAAACAGCAGACTACTTGCGCGGTGAAACTTCCGGATTTTGGACAACCAAATGGGAAGATAACTGTAATCTGAGGCCTATCAGTCCATTTTTTCCCCTAAAAACTGGCCCACACTAATGCATTCCAAGGATATACATATTAAAGCAATGCTCGGTAAGTATCGGTATGTCACCTTTAAACTGAGAGTATACAGAGGCTGTGTTAAAACACCTACCACAGTGCCTTGCCATGGCCAATTTTAGCAATGGAAACTTGAGGGACACCAACTTCAAAATGTAATAACTTTATCAAATTTTGGAATTTCTTCATACAATGAGCAGCTATTTTTTCTTCTACATATGTTCTATCTGCACAGTGTTGTCTTGGAAAGATTTTGAAATATTTAAAGGAAAAAAAATCAATCATTAGATTTTACTTCATTTTTAATTAAATATTAAACTTAAATTTAAATTTTTGAGAAACAAAAAAAATCTAAAACTGTAAAATTTTGCATTTTAGATATGATAAGTGGAGGCTTAGTAAAGATATGGTGACTGAATTCATGATACATTATTAGAAATGTGTCAGAGGGATGGTGAAAGTCACAAAATTGGGGCCATTTGCAACAAATGTTTACACACTAATTTCAGGGAAAATTAGACATGATAGGCCTCATATTCAATTTTGACCTGCTGTATTTACTTAATCTACTTCATTTACTGTATTAGACATGTAGCCACTTTGTAAAAGGCAAAACAGTCCATATAAATGCATATTAATATGAATATGCCCTACAGATATTACTTAGGTATACACCATAATATTTTTTTTTGTTGACGACAACTTTGAAAATGAAGATTTTGTCACAAAATGCTGATATAAATCCTACCAAGAGGTACTTGCACCATATTTTTCAGTTTCCAGTGATAACTGTTAAACAAGTGTAGTCATGTGCCAGTGTCTGGGATACCTCAGTGTAGTATTTCTTGATTGGAAGGATGTTTGTAGTAATGACCACTGAATATGCATTATGGATTCTTCTGCCATATGTATTACAAGCCAAATGTTAACCTTTTTGGCACATTTTCTGCAATAAACTTGACAAGTGTACCAGCATCTGATTACTGAACACAATAAATACATTCAGACAGCATAGAATATTAGCCTATTAGATTTTTCTAAGGATAAAAGACCATTTTTGAAAAATGACTGAAGTGTGTAATTTACATAAATGTAGGTGAAATGTATTATTAGAGTACTTAATCTTGTTAAAAACTGTATACTATTTATTTAAAGTGTTTAATTACATTTAGTAGTGATATATTCATTATATTTAGATCTTCTGTCCAATTGCAATAATTGAGAAAATCATTAAAATTCAATATGTAAAAAAAATTAAAATCTCAATATTGACTAACAAAATCCAACTTTTGCTCTTTTTTACCAAATTATTAGCTCAAAACTGTTAAAAAATATTGCAACAACCTGTAGTAACATCAGAGGTCATTTATGCTATTTTGGAGGATACTGAAATTTAAAAGTTGAAAATTTTAATTTTAATTTTTAATAAATTCAAAAAAAAATGTTTTTTAATTTAATAAAATATTTAGAAAATAAATAAATTAGTTTTCATATTCCTTGTGGTATGCACAATCAGTCTGTGTAATTTCACCTCTCTGGTTATAATACTTTCATCAGAATCAAGCATTTAACCGGTGTAATGTGTGAACTATATCAGGCCTCAGACCACAATTAATTTCGCTATATGTTTCTATATAGCCTTAGTGGCTATAACATTTTTATTAATATCAGCAGGCCCGTGAAGTTTTGTATGTACCTTTGCCTGCATGGGGGAACACATACCCTGAAAAGGACAACCCCTGTTGTCCAGCTCTTTCTCCCAGCATATTGGTTTAAACAGACACACCCTCTAAACCAGGCCGGAGTACACCCATTTTACACAAAAAGCACTACTTTTGCATGGGCCGGAATTACCACAAACAAGTCTTCAATGTCAACAAGTTACACATGTTTACAAACTACATGCTATCCCCTGTCACTTCAGTCAAACAGTTGCCACTTCATAGCTGTCTGCCATGAAATAATCACAGTCAAACAGCAGACTACTTGCGCGGTGAAACTTCCGGATTTTGGACAACCAAATGGGAAGATAACTGTAATCTGAGGCCTATCAGTCCATTTTTTCCCCTAAAAACTGGCCCACACTAATGCATTCCAATGATATACATATTAAAGCAATGCTCGGTAAGTATCGGTATGTCACCTTTAAACTGAGAGTATACAGAGGCTGTGTTAAAACACCTACCACAGTGCCTTGCCATGGCCAATTTTAGCAATGGAAACTTGAGGGACACCAACTTCAAAATGTAATAACTTTATCAAATTTTGGAATTTCTTCATACAATGAGCAGCTATTTTTTCTTCTACATATGTTCTATCTGCACAGTGTTGTCTTGGAAAGATTTTGAAATATTTAAAGAAAAAAAAATCAATCATTAGATTTTACTTCATTTTTAATTAAATATTAAACTTAAATTTAAATTTTTGAGGAAACAAAAAAAATCAACAACTGTTAAAATTGTTGCAGTGTAGATATGATAAGTGGAGGCGTAGTAAAGATAGGGTGACTGAATTCATGATACATTATTAGAAATGTCGTCAGAGGGATCGGTGATAAGTCCACAAATTGGGCCATTTGCAACAAATGTTTACACACTAATTTCAGGGAAAATTAGACATGATAGGCCTCATATTCAATTTTGACCTGCGCTCGTATTTACTTAATCTACTTCATTTACTGTATTAGAATGTAGCCACTTTGTAAAAGGCAAAAACAGGAAACATAAATGCATATTAAATGAATATGCCCTACAAGATATACTTAGGTATACACCATAAATATTTTTTTGTTGACGACAACTTTGAAAATGAGATTTGTCACAAATGCTGATATAAATCCTACCAAGAGGTACTTGCACCATATTTTTTCAGTTTCCAGTGATAACTGTTAACAAGTGTAGTCATGTGCCAGTGTCTGGGATACCTCAGTGTAGTATTTCTTGATTGGAAGGATTTTGTAGTAATGACCACTGAATATGCATTATGGATTATTCTGCCATATGTATTACAACCAAATGTTAACCTTTTGGACATTTTCGCATAAACTTT
>NW_024535796.1:0-11463 GCF_016097555.1 Gigantopelta aegis
TTACATCTATGGTCATGTCTTTCTTCTCAAAGGTGAATTAAGGGTTATTATCATTGGACACAGCTGGTAGACAGGAAGATGGGTAGCAAGTTTTAACGTCAGAAATCTTTCCACAGAGCTATTGATAAAACTAAAGAAGTCATCACAGACAAATTTAAGTTGTCATTAGAACAAGTTCATTTAGTTAGTGGAGGAGCTGCTTGGATGGGTATGTATATAATGATCCTTGATGTAATTATTATAATATAAGTTCTTTGTACATTTAAATAATTCCTGATCTTAACATCATATGAATAATTGTGAAAGTTACTAACCTGTTCTTTCTATAACTATATATCTCAATTGTTGTTTATCGACTTCTTATAATGAATTTTTTTGACTTTGTCTGCCTAAATCAATCTTGTTGCATTACTTTTTATAGCTAATGTTGAAATGGAGTGATTCTACATTTTTTATACACAATAAGGTTATTATAGTCTGGAACCTGTTCTGATAGGACAACTCCAAAGGAATAAATCTATGGTTAAGTGTAAATATGGATAAATTGTTGGGTGTGTGCCTATGACCAGTTATCAGTGATACCAATATCGGCGCTGTAATAACAGACAAGAGACATTTGTAAGCGCTTCACTCCCCTTTCCCATTCGTCAGAATTAAGAGTTTACATATATTACTATATGAGTTTTTATAACTTTAGTTTTATCGATATATTCTTGGAAGTATATATTCATTATTAACAGTTCTGTTATAGTACTTTGTACATTATCTGTATTCTTAAAATTCCTCTTAACTTATTAATGTAAAATTCCTTCTTAACACTTATCTAATGACCTGGACATGAATACCTATATCATAACACACAAATGGTTTTGAGAATTTGTTTATAAAAGTCATACTAGGGTAACATCTTATTGTATTACCATTAAGTAATACTACAACACCATCCCAAGTTTAACCATTATACTTATCTCCATTACATACTTTAAAGATTAGACATAACTTAGTGATACTGCAACAGTAACAATAGTCATATAGACTTGTTTTCAACTACAACTGTATTTATATTTTTTTTTTTGAGTTTATTACTTACTTTGGAGTTAACATGCTTACATACCGACTACTTATAAGTATTATAACTTATATATAGCGCTCATACTAAGTACTGCACTCAGGTCTGTAGCTATGACATTTTTTATTAACCACATGCTTTCTCCTTTACTTTCTAAACTGGTTAGGTAATTGCTTATTACTAGGTAACTCCACTAAAATACAGTTACAGTCTAAATAATTCATATGGCTTTATTCCCATTTAGATCATATTGCTGTATCATGTTTTTACAAGGAGAAGTACCACACCTCACATTACATTTCCCATGTAAATTTGAAAACACTGATAGCCCACAATTTACAGATAATGGCATAAAAGACTGGACAAAAAATCCTGGTCGTACTACTAATAGTTATATCATAGAAAATTCTCTGCAAAGATCAAAGATGACTCCTTACAACAAATTCAGTCGGCCATTTTAGTCGGAGCAGCCTATAAAGAGTATAAAGTTTCCATGATTGCAATTCAAAAGTTTGCAGAGAGTCGCATCGTATTGCGTTCACTTGGAGTGATACTGATATCCCGAAAAAAGGAGGAACTCGAGACACATGGGATAATGCCAAGGAGCAAGATCCATATTCCTCTCTAGCTCTCTATGACCCAATCATCTCCTGTTACTTTAGCTGGATGCAAAGGCAGACAACTCCAGTTAGTAAAAGCAAAACATCTGATAAAAGGACAAAGTAAGCAAGAAATCCTATTCAAGGAACATTAGAAGTTGAACCTGATATAAGGGATCAATCAAGAATTATCAAAGAAAATCAGAACCAACATTTCATGGAAAAAACAGCAACTCATACAAGAAGACAAGCCATGTAGGGTCCCATGTAAGGTCCTTGTATCAATACAAGAGATTCATTGCCTGATTTGGATATTGTTGAGGAAAGTCCACCAACTAAAAAGGCAAACAGTTCTTTTAATTATTTATATACTGATGACAACACCTATCAGTTTTACAATAGAATATGTAGCTTAGAAAGAAAATATGAAAAAACTCTGTTTTAGTATCTAGTAACGCAATTACTTTCTGAAACTTCTTCCAATGTGTATACTATATCGAACTTGACAAACAAAACTGAATTAAACTATAAAAAACAAATCAATTAAAATGTCAATCCTTATTTGTATCATTTTTATCCATAACATATTTTGTTGAAGTTAATTGTCACTATGGTGATGCATATCCCCTTTTTATGTGCATGGATTACATGGTTCACGTTTTGATTATCTAATAGTTCGAAAGTTGCTGAATATGCATAGCGTTGGACAATACCTACAAATCCAATATCTAGTAGTTTTGGCATTGTTTTTTCAACAAATTTGGAATATTTATAGCAATAAATGATTCACTTTACGTTAATTCGAATCATGTACTCCCACTTCAATGTTTCATTTTGTTTGGTAGATTTATTATAAGTTGATAAACTTAGTCTAAACATGAAAAATTAAAAACCATATTTGTTAATGTCTACCCATTTTGCCAACTCTGCTCATAAACCTGTATTTATATTTAGCTCTTAAAGCTATTAGTAACTGTCTCCTTGTTGCATCAAAATATCTAGAATGTACCATAACTGGTACATTCTAGATATTTTATCAGACCTAGCCTCATTTCTAACTTTTTTCTAGCTCTCTCTCTCTATATATACATCTTGTATTCCCCACTGTTAATGACTATCATATTTACATACTTTAGACAATGGTGGTGATAATCAGACCCCCTGTCACCATGATAAAATCATACCATGTCCTAGTTGTAATACTGAGGCAATTGAGCATCTCGCAATATTATGCAGGTGTAGTGCAATTATTCTATAATTTAATTGCTTCTACTAATGCCTAAAAAGGCTGATGACCTGAACATAACAATTGATTCTGATTATTTTAATTACATTGTACTCACAAATGTTCATTTCCAATACACACATACACTTTAATCTTGTTTGTCAAAATCTATCCCTGATCAGTCTTTATATTCCTGGGATAAAGACTCCAAAGTATATGATACACACATGCACAGCAAGTAAATACACGTGTTCTATAATAAATCTAACCATACCAACAACTTTTGGTGTGATAAATTTGTTCAATTTACAAAGTTATTTTTAAAGAATTGCAAAAAATATATTGTATTTATCAGAACATACTAATTTAAAGGGGATAGCTAATTGTTTCATGATCAATTGAAAACATTGTAATCCTAGTTATAGAAAAATTGCCTACAAAAATAAAGAATTAGATTCTATGACATAAACAAACTTTTCTACAGTACCTCATCTTGTGATTCCATAGTTTCAATCATCATGTTACATGCTGACTGTTTTTCCCAACAGCAAACATTTTGACATCACTAGCACCTGCTCTACTGTATTAGACTTGCACAAGCTTGAAGGGTAGAGCCAGTGGTCCATATGTCATCAATAATGTAGACCACTTTATCTTTGACTTTAGATGGATCTGTAACTTCAATAGTATTTTCATGAAGATCTTGATCGCGTGGTCCACCTTGAGCTGCCTTTGGAACCGCTATTTACGAATCAAGAGGTCTCTACCGTCCTTTATATGCCACGAATAAGACTTCCAACAATGTCATGCAAAAATTTGAGATGATTGCGTGAGAATGGCCTGGAGCAATTGCTATAACCAATATCTTTGTTTCTAGAATTCCTTTCAGCCAGTCTTTATTCCCCTGCCGAAGATCTTCAATATTATCGCTTTCGTAGCCCATTTTCAAATAAACCAACGACTGTGATTCGCTTCCAGGATAGTGGTTTGGGTGTTTCCATCATTATACGGAGATACTCTATAAAATAATTTTCCATTGCAAAACACACTCGTATGTAACTCTGCTCGTAACATTGCAGCTCGCATAAATAAGCTTTTTAATGGGTGTGGCTTAGAAAGAGGTAATCATTATCAAAAACTGAAGTTATAGTATTAAGATTAGTATCATTGGAACAACAGGTAGACGAGAAAAGGAAGCAAGTAAACATAGAAGTCTCTTTAAGAGCAATTAGTAAAACTAAAGAAGTCATTAGAGATGATTTAAGTTGTCATCAAAGCATGGTTCACTTAGTCAGTGGAGGAAGTGCCTGGATGGGTATGTAATAATGAATTTTGATTATTCAAGACTGATACTGATCTAGCCCACTTTTAGACTTGCGAATCAGTTTATCATTTAAATTACGCTGTAGTATATTGTCTAGTTTGGGTAGGGTGATGGATTTAGTCATCTTGTGCCAAATTGAAGATACAAAATAGATGAGGTCCATTATCAGTCCATAATGTAATCATTATACAAAATACATTCAGTCCTGATATTATAGTAAAAATCAGGTTGAGGATTACCAAATTAATAATCTGTATCTCAAAATTGCTTTTCTAAATCTTCTAATTTTTTGACATTAGATGACCCCTTATATTTTTATGGAAAGTAGTTCTAATTCATGTCACTATAGTGTTATAGTAAGATTGTTATTAGTTTGGTATCTTAATCCTTGTTGAAATCCCAAAGCAGTAAATCTATATGATGTATATGTTATAAATTGTGTAGTGTGACTATGACCAGTTGATGGTGATGCCAAATATTGGCAGCTGTGATAACAGTCATGAGATATTGTAACCGCTTCCCTCCCCTTTCTCACTCATTAGAATTAAGAGTCGCAGTACTTGTATGTTAATAGATTTTTATGTAAACCATTGGCTTTTCTCCTTTACTTTCTGAAATATTTACATTGACATGTACTATATACTACCTTGTATTTAGTCAGACAATTATTACTTTCATTGTTATTAATAATTCTATAGGTTTGTCATTAATAAGGTATGATTATATAGTTTCTTCTTTAGTAAATGACTGTTTGTGACAGTTATTCATGGAAAATTTAATTTTGTTAATTGTGAGGTAGCTATTTATCAATTATACAAATTAATGATTAATGTTACTATATATACGAATGTATCCCCCTCCCTCTCTACCTTACCTCTACATTGAATGGCATGTTTTTAGCTTATTCTTTTGTCACACCACATGTTCTAAGCATTTTCTATATAATTAAGTACTAAAGTGTTTATTTAACAGGTAATTGCTCGTTCTATGTAACTCTATTTATATAACAGTTACAGTCTAAATAATTCATATGGCTTTATTCCCATTTAATCATATTTGCTGTATCATTGTTTTTACAAGGAAGAGTACCATGCCTCACATTATATTTCCCAGCTAATTTGAAAATGGTCCAATCACAATTTATAGACAATAGTTGTAACAGACTAGACAAAAATCCCAGCCATATGCTAATTATATCATAGAAATTCTCTGCAAAAGATCAACAATAACTCATTGGAGCAAATCCAGTTGGCAATTTTAGTTTCGACCACCAATAAAGAGTCAAAAATTTTCCACAATCACAATTCTATGTGTCTATGTAGAGCGAGAAAAGTTCTATATTCAAGTGATGTAGTACATATTTCCTGAATTAAAGACTCCAAATAGACACGATACACAAGTATACTGCAAGTAAATGTATTCATGTGTTTAGTAATAAATCTAAAACAACCACTTCAGTATAATAAAATTTGCTCATTTACAAAGTTTTTAATTTAAATTACAAAAATATATTCTTTTTATTGGAATACACAAATTTAAAGGGATGCCTAAATTAATTGTTTGAGTCAATAATTCTAATTATTAAAAAATGACTAAAAATTTAAGGGTTAGATATCTAGAGTATAAACAGCATTTAACTCATCATGTAATTCATTACTTTCAATCATCATGTCAACATGCTGACTGTTTTCCCAACAGCTAACAGCTTGACATCACTAGCACCTGCTTCACGTATTAGACTTGCACAGCTCGAAGGGTAGCGCCAGTGGTCCATATGTCAATCAATATATAAACCACTTTATTCTTGACCTGGATGGATCTGTAACTTCTATAGTCTTCTTGTGAAGACTTTGATCTCGTGGTCCACCTTTAGTTGCCTTTGGAACTTTTTTTTCTGTACGTTTCAACAGGTTCCTACCATCCTTTATTTTCCCTTCAATAAGCTCTCCAATAATTGAAACCAAAAAAGTTTTCTGGTAATCCTCGAGAATGTCCTGGAGCAATAGCTACAACCAATATCTAGATTATTTAGCTATCTTTTACCAACTACTTATCCTCTTTTGAGGTCCTTTTTAGCAGCAGTTTTCGGTCCATCTGAATCTTTCAATACCAATGTCTGCGAGTCACTTCCTCTAGGAATGTTTTTGGATTTTTTCCCACCGTAATAAGGATGATAGTCCATGTAGTAAAAAGAGAGCATATCTTCTGTATCATCTTCTGTATCATCTTCAGTATCATCTTCTGTATCATCTTCAGTATCATCTTCTGTATCATATTTTGTAGCCATTGCAATACAGATATGGTAGGACACTATGACGTTCCCGTTCCGTGACTATGACGTATCGAAAAGTGGGTGTGCTACGTCGTCTATAGTATCTACACAGCATGTCATAGATAGTATAGACTACGTAGCATGTACTATCTATGGTCATGTCTTTCTTCTCAAAGGTGAATGTAATGGTTAGTATCATTGGAACAGCTGGTAGACGGGAAGATGGGAGCAAGTTAACGTCAGAAATCTTTCACAGAGCTATTGATAAGACTAAGAAGTCCTCAAAGACAAATTTTAAGTTGTCATTAGAACAAGTTCATTTAGTTAGTGGAGGAGCTGCTTGGATGGTATGTATATGATCCTGTGATGTAAATTAGTATAATATAAGTTCTTTGTACATTTAAATAATTCCTGATCTTAACATCATATGAATACTTTTGAAAGTTACTAAACTGTTCTTTCTATAACTATATATCTCAAATTGTGTATCTACTTCTTCTTATAATGAACTTTTTGACTTTGCGTGCCTGAATCATCTTATTACATTTTCTTTTATAGCTAATTATTTAAATGTAGTGATTCTACATTTTGGCCTTATAAAATAAGGTTATTATATCTGACAATCTGTTCCTATAGGCAACTTCTAAAGTAGTAAATCTGTGTTAAGGGTAGGTGTATAAATTGTTGGGGGTGGTTTATTACAGTTGTCAGCGATACCAATTATCAGCAGCTGTAATAACAGACAAGAGGACATTTGTAACCACTTTCCTCCCCTTTCCCATTCGTCAGAATTAAGAGTTTACATTACTACTATATGATTCTTTATAACTTTAGTTTTTATTGATATATTCTTGAAGTATATTCATTATTAACAGTTCTGTTTATAGTACTTGTACATTATCTGTTATTCTGTAAGATTCCCCTTAACTTAGTTATTGACCTTACATGAATACCCATATCATAGCACGCAAATACTTTTGAGAATTGGTTTATAAAAGCCATACTAAACTAACATTTTAATGTATTATTATTAACTATTACTACAACACCATCCCAATGCAAGTTTAAATCATTATACTTATCTCCATTACATACTTTAAAGTTTAGACAATAATTTTGGTGATACACTACAAGTAACAATAGTCATATAGATTTGTTTTCAAGTACAACTGTATTTATATTTGACTGAATTTATTTGCTTACTTGTAGTTAACATGTTACATACCTACTACTTAAGTATTATAACTTATATATAGTGCTAATACTAAGTACTTGCACTCGGTCTGTAACTATGAATGTTGTTAACCACATGTTTTCCTTTTTCTCCTTTACTTTATAAAATATTTAGGTAATTACCATTACTAGGTAACTTCCACTAAATAACAGTTTACAGTCTAAATAATTCATATGGCTTTATTCCCATTTAGATCATATTGCTGTATCATTGTTTTTTTTACAAGGAGAAGTACCACACCTCATATTACATTTCCCATGTAAATTTGAAAACACTGATAGGCCGCAAATTTACAGAAATGGCATAAAAGACTGGACAAAAAATCCTGGGTCGTACTACTAATATATATCATAGAAAATTCTCTGCAAAGATCAAAGATGACTCATTACAGCAAATTCAGTCTGGCCATTTTTAGTCGGAGCAGCCTATAAAGAGTATAAAGGTTTCCATGATCGCAATTCAAAAGTTGCAGAGATCGCTATCTTATTGCGTTCACTTGGGGTGATTCTGATTATCCCAAAAATGAGGAACTCGAGACACATGGGATAAATGCCAAGGGAGAAGATCCATATTCCTCTTAGCTCTCTAATGACCCAATCATCTCCTGTTACTTTAGCTGGAATGCAAAGCAGACAACTCCAGTTAGTAAAAGCAAAACATCTGATAAAGGACAAAGTAATCAAGAAATCCTATTCAAGGAACATTAGAAGTTGAACCTGATATAGTGGATCAATCAAGAATTATCAAAAGAAAATTAGAACCAACTGTCAGGACAACAGACTTTCACAGGAATACAAGCATGTAAGCCCTTGCATCAATATAAGAGATCATTGCCTGATTTTGATATTGTTGAGGGAAGTCCCACCAACTAAAAGGCAGATAATACTTATAAATTCAATATCTAGTAGGTTTTGGCATTGTTTCAACAATTTTGGAATAGTTATAGCAATAAATGATTCACTTTAGTTAATTCAGCATCTGCACTCCACTTCAATGTTTCATTTTGTTCTGTAGATTTATTTTAAGTTGATCAAAATAGTCTAATTACACATGAAAAATTAAAAAACCATATTTGTTAATGTTTACTTACCACTTGAATCAACTCCTGCTGATAAACCTCTTTAACTATATTCATATTTAGCTCTTAAAGCTGTCAGTAACTATCTCCTGTTGCATCAGATTGACTACAAAACATAAATGGTACATTCTAGATCTTTTGTCAGACCTAGCCTCAGTTTCTAACTCTTTTCTAGCTCTATAAACCATATTGTATTCCCACCTGATATGAATGACTACCATGTTTTACACACTTTAGTCGACAGTGTGAGGATAATCGGACTATATAGAACAACCTCTGTCACCATAATCAAAATCATGCCATATGCTAGTTTGTAGTAACTGAGCATGCTCGAATATTTGCAGGTGCAGCGCAAATTGATTCTATAATTTAATTTGCATCTACTATATACTTAAAAAGGCAGACATAAACTGATTGACCTGAACATAACAATTGACTCTGATTATTTTAATTACCATTGTACTCACAATGTTCAGTTGCAGTACACACATACACTTTGATCTTGTTTGTCAAAATCTATCCCTGATCAGTCTTAATCAGTACACATTTCCTCAATAAGGACTCCAAATAATATATGACACACACACACACACACAGCAGAGTAAAATACACGTGTTCTATAATAAATCTAAACCATACCAACAACTTTGGTGTGATAAATTGTTCAATTTACAAAGTTATTTTTAAAGAATTGCAAAAAATATATTGGATTTTATCAGAGACATACAATTCAAACGGGATAGCTAATGTGTTGAGTCAATTGAAACATTATCATCCTAGTTATAGAAAAATTGCCTACAAAATAAAGAATTATATTTCTACAATACAAACAAACTTATCTACATTGGCTCATCTTGTGATTCTATAGTTTCAATCATCATGTTACATGCTGACTGTTTTCCCAACAGCTAACAGTTTGACATCACTACAGCACCTGCTTTACGTATTAGACTTGCACAAGCTTGAAGGTAGAGCCAGTGGTCCATATATCATCAATAATGTAAACCACTTTATCTTTGACTTTAGATTGATCTGTAACTTCAATAGTATTTTCATGAAGATCTTGATCGCGTGGTCCACCTTGAGCTGCCTTTGGAAACGCTTTCTACGAATCAAGAGGTCTCTAACCGTCCTTTATATGCCATGAATAAGACTTCCAGCAATTTCATGCAAAAAATTTGGAGATGATTGTGGAGAATGACCTGGAGCAATTGCTATAACAATATCTTTGTTGTCTAGATTCTTTTCAGCCACTCTTGAATTCTCTGCCGAAGATCTTCAATATAGCGTTTTTCGGTAGCCCATTTTCAAATAACCAACGACTGTGAATCGCTTCCAGGATAGTGATTTGGGTTGTTTCCACCATTATACGGATGATACTCTATAAAGTAATCTTCCATTGCAAAAACACGACTCGTAATATAACTCTTCTCGTAACATGCAGCGCTCATAAATAAGCATCAAAGGGGTGTGGCTTATAAAAGCTGTAATCATATATATATACTAGTAATGGTTAGTATCATTGGAACAACAGGTAGACGAGAAAATGGAAGCAATTTAACAGGAGAAGTTTTTAAGAGCAATTATTAAACTAAAGAAGTCATTAGAGATGATTTAAGTTGTTATCAAAGCAGATACACTTAGTCATGGAGAGTCCCTGGATGGGTATGTGTAAATGAAATTTGATAATTCAAGACTAATATTGATCTAGCCCACTTTTAAATCTTGACAATCAGTTTTTCATTTAGGTATTGTCTAGTTTGGGTGGGTGTGGTGGATTTAGTCATCTTTCTTTGGCCAAATTGTAGATATAAAAAGTAATGAGGTCAATTATCATTCGTCCATAATTTAGTACATTCTTGACCATTTTTTTTTTTTTTTTAAAAACACTTAAAGTAAACAATCAGTTGGGAGGATTATCAAATTAATTAATCTATATCTCTAAAATTGCTTTTTCTAATTTTCTATTTTTTGACATAAGATGACAATTATATTTTTTATTTTGTTTGGAAAGTAGTTCTAATTCATCGCGCTATAGTGTTATAGTAAGATTGTTATTAGTTTGGTATCTTAATCCTTGTTGAAATCCCAAAGCAGTAAATCTATATGAAGTATATGTTATAAATTGTTGTGGTGTGACTATGACCAGTTGATGGTGATCCCAATATCGGCAGCTGTGATAACAGTCATGAGATATTTGTCACCACCCTTTTCCTCCCATTGTCTGAATTAAGAGTTTATGTATAATACTATTAAGTCTTTTATAACTTCTGTTTTATTGATGTATTCTTAGAATTGTATTTAATATTCATAGTTCTGTTATAGTACTTGTACAGTATCTGTTATTCTGTGTAGGGCTCTCCTTTACTTCACTATTGATCTTACAGAATAGTCACACCTACATCACACAAATGCTTTTGAGTGTTAGCTTTTAAAATCATACTAAGCTAACGTCTTTATTTGTATTATCATTAATAATACTACAACACCACCTAAGTTTAGTCAGTATCTTTTCTCATTTATGTTTTAAAGTTCACACAATAACTTAATTGCTCGTGATACTCCAGCAGTAACAATAGTCACATAGATTTTTTTCAAGTATAAACTGTCAATCTATATTGGACTTATTATACTTTATTTGTGTACAGTAGTTAACATATTA
>NW_024535797.1:0-11714 GCF_016097555.1 Gigantopelta aegis
TGAAGATGCCTTTGGGGAACTTTTCGTGCTGACTAAGGATCTTGACTCTCTTTGTATTGTCGTTGTAAACTGAGCTTGATCAAGTATTGGTTTTGAAGGAATCATGAAGTTACGAATAAGGTTATGTTGAGCGCGATACTACACATGCTCCATTTACGCTTTACACAGAGAGAGATGTCAAAATAACGGGAAGAATAACTTCTGTCGCAAGGCTAGAACCGGGGCGACATGGTTAGCTTCATGAGATTGGAAAAATATGCACGTAACATTTTGTAGGAGTTACAGTATGACTAACAGAAGGATGTTTTCACCAACTCAATGCGTCATCCATTTCCACCAGTTCCTGAATCACTACCAACACAAATTTTCAACTGCTTTTGATTAAAGCCAAAGGCATAAGCTGTCAAAAAGTCAGCGGACTGCATGTGGGGACTACCTTGAATGTATGGAAAAAGTTAGCGACTCACTTTTGAAACATAATGCTGTTTTGTGGTCCCTTTCAACTCTCAACACTGTTATAATTACAAAAAAAGTGGTAGACACAAACTCTTCCCAACGAGCAGTGCCTGTTAATGACTTGTTTTCAATTTTCCATTGATGCTTTCTAATCAATTGTTAGTGGTGTTTAAGAAGCTGCCCAGCACTAGCTTTGGCACCAAGTACCCACTCATCTCGATTGGATGCCAATTCTTGTCGAAGTAGTCCAATACTTCCTGAGATGGACTCTTCTTCAAATCATCATACAATGTTATCGTACTTCTCGTCTGTACTAGCATAAGCCATTTTATGCAAATAGTTCCTAAGCAAAATTCTCGTTCACACTTTGTAATTACCCATTTTTTCACACGAAACGTTCTCTACGAAATGATCTTAATGTGTGGAACAGGCAGATTAATGTCCTAGCATTGGGAAGGGCAACTTTTAAAAGCATGTCATTCTTTTAATATCTCTATCTGACATGACAATTCGAATATCTGATGATCTTTGGTTGTGTTGTTTGGAATGTTTCCATCATCCATTTCATACTCTCCAAGTCTTCACACACTAATAGGACACACACCAACTACCTCACTGCAGCCATTAGCATCTTGCCCCACAAAGATCAAAATACTGGAGGGCACAATTTCAAGGAGTTTGTACGTGGCATTAACAAAGATGATTTTCGGGTATGCATTGAAATTTGAAAGTGTCAATCATTGACTGATCTTGGAAAAACAAACCCACGCAAGCTTTGTTGTCATCGACTACAACGCACAGCCACTTGTGCCCCTAAAAACAACAGAAAATATTGAACCATTCAGTATAGATATACTTACCATTACTGCTCTATCAGATCTTTTACCACAGCAGATAAGGCCCATTACGAGATTTTCCTTCTTTTGTCTTGTGAAGCTATGTTGGATATATCCTTCAGCAAAACAATTTTTCCACTCTCTTGAGTAAGTTTCTGTGAGATCAATTTTTTGTTAGCTCGCAACTCAAGTATTTTTTTTTATTTTTTGGTATTTTCTTTGTTTTCTCTGAAGAAAGATCTTTGTCTGGGGCAAATGCTTGAAAAGCACCTGCATTAGGTAATGATCCACTATCATTGGCCATAACTAATGAAATCACCTTTGAAACTGTATGATTATGATCAGGGACAAACACTCCACACTACTAATGCTGACCCAGCTTCATTTACTCTGAGGTTAACTCTGAATGGACAATTTTTTTGTCGAAATGTCCTGTAAGAAACAAAATCAATTAACAGACAAAGAATGTTCGTTTCTGTATATATGTCACAGTATACTCTGCCCAATAAAAATCAAAACCACTCCCCCTATCAGACCACGTGTATATACTTACAAAGTTTTCAGAATTCTTTTTTTCCTTTGGCCATTGTACTTTTACCCTTCATTTATACAGCAAAGCATAGTTCAGAGTACACTAAAACTCTGGTTGAATCACCTTATCAGATCGTCCTAGCAGCTGCTGTATGGTCCTAAGAGTCTCTCGTTTTCCATAGCTGCACTCCCATTCCTTTCTTGGAAGACGTTTTATTTTGATCTCAAGTTCCTGGTAGCTATGAAATTGGTCACCAACAGAAAAAAAGATACATTTTCTCTTGAGTCTTTTGGTCAGCAAGAGATGAAGACACACGTTTCAGAGCCATTATTACAGCTGTGGGGGTTGTGGGGGGTTAAATTTACGAATATTAAACCCTTTATTCACTCGGCCGGCTATATAAGTTTTTGAAATATTAGTAGCCGCTACCGGCTACCTAGACACAGCGTAGAAAGAAACTGTATAAGAGGTCTCTTCAAAATGGCAGCATCTGGTGAGTCATTTCTTTAAGCATAAAGATGGTTTGGAGAAGACAAAACAGTTGCATTTGCAACAGACACCAACATAAAGATAATTTGTGAAAGCCAATACAATATACATTGATGGGAACTTTCCAGACCATGCCTAAAGTTCTTTTAATAAATCTTTTCCATGCATGCATTTAAACTATGTAGCAACATCCATTTAGTTTGTGCTTTCTTGCCAAACAAATCCAGGGCTACTTACGACAGACGTTTTTTATTTTTTTTTTCATATTTTTTAAGAAAAAGCTCAAAATTTGTAACTACATTTCAACCTGAGACTGTGGTTGCTTACTTCGAAGTTGTCATCAAACAAGTAATACAAATGAATTTTCCAATATCTACATATCAAGAATGTTTTTATTATCATTTCTGTCAGGCAATTATGAGAGAAATTTTAAGACATTGGTCTACAAATCCAATACAAACAATAATATGGAACAACTAAAGTCATTTATATGTAGAAAACAGCAGCTCTTGCATTTCTTCATTCCTTTGTTTGTTTTGCATGGCAAGGAATAAAAGCAAGTACTGCAGAGTTACCAAGATCAATGAATTCATTACGTATTTTTGATAATCACACAGATAGCTGGAACATTCCATACAGCAGAGTGGAAACTTATATGAGACTGAAGGACCATGGACAAACAATCATTTATCTAGAATGAGTAATTAGAAAAATCCATCCAAATATCTTTAAATGTGTTGAGGTATTTCATCATAAGAATAAGCCAGTATAGAGGTTTTGATACAGGAGGCTTGCAGCAGGTGGTGGATGTCCACTTTGTCAGACAAAAAAAAGAGGCTATAGATAAAGATCAACACATTAAGGAACTCAAAGAAAGATTTAGCAATAATGTAATCTCTTTTATCAGACTATGTAGCAGGCATGTCTCGACACATTTAACTTATGAATTCTTTTTAATATTACTTTCCTTAAAACATTTAATTTCTACACTCTTTTTCATCAATCATTTACCTTAAAACTCCTTCATCATTACTTAGATTGTTTGAGTCCCATTTGGTCCAGTAGCTCGTGTTGGTAATTTATAAATTTGAAATGTTTTTGTTTAAATTAAAATTACGGTAGCTGTAGCAAAAAAAACCTACACATAGGTGTATTAAAAATTCAAGTAGGCAAACCAGGCATAACTCCTACCACTTAATACACAGTAACCACAACCTACTCTATGGTATATACCACAGAAATATAAATTGAAAAACATCATTAATAGTTCTAGTACGTTGACTTTTAATCTTTTTAGTACAGTATTAGTTCTTGTATATAGTTACTAAAGCCAAAATAAAATAAACTAATTCCACGATGGGGATCTGAGGTTGATGTTGGATTAACAGTTGACATTGAAAATGGAGATGAAATTTCTTAAAAAAAATAGATGAGTGTCACCAGCATAATGGGGTGAAGGTTGCTGAAGAGAGGGGGGGTAGTATTTTTATTTATGTAATGGTTCCCCTAATTTATAGAGATGAAGTGAATGGAAAAGAGGACCAAGAATCGAACCTTTGGGGTAAAAAAACACAAGAGGTGGACTTGAGACTTAGAAGATCAGGAACCCATTTTTACGATTACTTCTTAAGTACAGCCTTGTAGACTACTATTGAGACAAGACAAAAAGAAGAGGAGGAAGTGTTGAGTAAGGGGTTGTGTGAGAGATTGAGTTTTCCCAAATACTTATGTCATATCAAAAAGACAAAAAAGACTGCACACATTGCTTATTATAGATTTGCTGAAGAAAAGAAAAAAATAGACAATGGATAATAGAGCTGTTTCAGTTAAGACCTCCAGGTTGGAAACCAAAAACTGACAATTAAAAAGGATGTTATGAGCATAACGAGTCTTAGTGATAAATTAAACATACGACGTTTCCAGAATATTTCTTGTGAGGGAAAGTAGGGAGATTGGACAAATAGTCTGAAAGGGATGATGATTTGGGGGGATTTAGGGAATAATACAATATTGGGAGTTTATCGTAAGGGTACAAACTTTCAAGGGTTTAAATTTTCGTGTTTTTTAAATTTTGCTTTATTATTTTAAATTTCATGGGTATTAACTTTCGTGTTTAGTGGGTGTGAAGTATTAATTAATGGGTGTGGCATCAGACACGTGTTGTGAAAACAAGCGTGATTTTTTGCGAAGTATGGCTAGCTATTCCTATGAATCCATAGTGAGAGGGGTACTATATATACAAGAAAATCTGGGAGCAGTTGACAGAGAAGTACTTCAGTGTAAATAGAAAGTAAGTAACCTTTACAGTAGCCGTTATTTACATGCTTTATTGAGATCCCGTGATTATGCGTGGGTGTGAAATAAAAGTTAAATTTCGTGACAAACAACAACCCACGAATACAGCGAAAATTAAATCCCCTACGAAAATTTATACCTAACGGTATTCCAATCCAAAAGGCAAAAGGCCAAAATTATAAAATTGATCCTAATTGTCGTATGAAGATGGGAGCTGGTTGTAAGTGCCAACTGATAAATTAATAAACAATGATTAAACTTAATAGATAGGAGAAGAAATTTAATTTTAGGAGAAACATTTGCTTCAGAAGTGATAAAGGTCAAATTTGACATAGACAACAATATCCCCACCATGGTGGTTACGATCACAATGGAATGATAAGTATTAGCAGAGCAATATCAAGATTGGGAATGTCAGAAGAAAGCCAAGATTCCACAATAAAAATAAGATCAGGATTAAGGACAGAGTAGAGAGTTGTCTAGTTTACGAAGAATGCTGCGAGCATAACATAGAAAATCTTTATTGAATTTCACGAGTTAAACAAATTTAACGTGCTAGCTCAAACAAAGAAGCACTCACTTGGCTACTTAAAAGTGATAGAATACCCACAAAGAATGACAAGCCACTTCTAGCCTTATTGAAGATTACTTTTTTTGAAGTTGAGGATGAATTTACCACGAGGAAATATTTTCCAAATGTAACAAAGAAACGATACTGCTATGAATGTACTTATAATGAAATATAATGAAGATAATAATGAATTGGATGAATATTGAAATGGAAGTGGAAGTAGATTGAAGACATATAGCTCAAAGATAGCTTTTGACTGTCATTATGAAGATACTATTATTTAAGGAATACAATATTGAATTTTAAATTGCAGAACCAGCCGTCATTCCAATAATTGTTTGTTAACATGTAGTAGTAGTGGTTATTCAAAGATTTACAGATGTGTGAAGAGGAGATTATATGCCCAAAACCTTTGTTAATAAAGGGTGCAGATGTCTAGTGAAATGGTTCAGAACAGTTTTCTGACATACACGACAGGACCAAAGAAATGGTATTGCTGAATTATCTAAAGAAAAAATGGACCGTTTGATAATAGACTTTACATCATGCTTGAGCCATCTCCAAAAAGGAAGTTCATTTATAATGAGTCAAGGTATAACTGAATATGATTATAACAATAGATGACCACAATATGCAGAATTTGTTATAAACCTTCCTGTTTTTTAATATGGCATGTCAAACACAAGACTACAGTCTATCAATCATACCTAAAGGTTTGAATTTAAAACAAGGTAAACCATTTCAATAAAAAATATCATTGGATTAGAAAACACAGTAATTTGGAAGAGAACCCCACCACACATTCACTCCTAAAGAAGTGACTAAAATAATTACATTAACATAAAATTATTTCTAAGGGCCAATGCAATCTTATACCTGGTCAAATACCAATGTCCAAAAAAATCGCTCTGCTATTGTAAGGAACATGAAATACCCGCTGAACAAATCAGTCAAAGTATGGAGTAACAATATTATTAACAATTATCTTACATATTTCTTTAAGGTCTTCAAAAAAGGTCAGACTACATTTGGACCTTGTAAGACAAAAGAGACATTATTATCAAGCAGTCTTCAAAAAAGCACTATGAAAAAGCTCTAATTGCAGTAGATGGCTCAACTATTTCAACCTTATAATGGAGCTAAATATAAATGGCTCACTACGGGCATGTGTCCCTTACTCAACAAGTATACAAACATGATTATGACTGTTAATCACAAACAATATTGTTTGTAGTTTTCATTACCTTAGCAATCCCTTCAACCAGGGCCAATTTAATTTTTGAATCCAAAACAATATAAAATATTTGGGCACAACAGGTGTTGTTGTGAAACTGTAAACAAACATAAATAATACTTACTCAATAAGCACCATCAAAACATCTACTTCTACTCATACCTCTACTTTCATTCTACATCTACTGTTCTATTACACACACTAGAAGTAATCATTACTAGCTACCTGTACTTTTACACTAAACACATTTATTATTACATATTAACTCAATGACCAATAACATCTCTATATCTCTCTCCCTGCGGGTATGACTTCATGTGTACACCAATAATCATCACTACTGTCCTTGCTATATTGACTTCAAATTCTTTTCTACCTTGCTGCAATCAACAGCTTCATCATCTGCATAAACTCATAAGCTTTAACATCTTTCTCTCTCTCTCATATACAGACTTACATACTACCAGTAAATATCTCATCTTCATTGTCCCAACTAAAGTACTTCAACTGTAGCAACTCTTCAGACTTTGTTAGTAGCTATAACACACAATGCCTTCCTGGTGTAATCTTTGGAATAGGTATAGTTTTTTTTTCTTCCTTTGTTCTTTCTTCATACACTCAATAACTTCATCTGCTTCAGTCTTTGACTTGATTTGGGTTCCATGGAAAATGTTTCTGTTTGACTGATTGAACTCTGTATTGAATATCAAGTGTCACTCTAACAGGATAGCTTCCATTGACCCATTTTCCAGTATGTCTGAGTAGCATTTCTATGTCTGTTTAGAGTTGCCTTTAGGTGATGTGAGATATTTCTTTGTCCTTAGCACCAGTGACAACAGATGTCATTGATGTAACAAATTGTTTATATTACTCCTTCAGGATGATGTCCATTTTCTTATGAAACATGCCATTTATCGACGCTGTCCCATTTGGCAAGTAGTATAACAATACAGGTCCCAATGGTATTAAAAGTTTCTAATTTCTAGGAATTGTGTTCATCACAGAGTAAGCTGCTATCCAGAGAGTGGTCAAGAACAGACAATTTTACTTCCCATAAGACAATGAAATTTAAAATCATATCGGGATGTGGTAACAGATATTGTCCATTGATTGTTACTCACTTGTCTGTGAAAGATATCTTTTATGTTTCTTTGGTAAGAACTTAACTATGCTATTGCTTCATGACTATCGTCCAGGTTCAGCTTCTCAAACTTAAATATTTTCTTATGGATACCATATTTCTAATTAATAGGAAATCTTGAATTTTCGTTGTAATTAATATTCAAAACTTTTGATTTAATTTTCGTTGCACATATTTACCTAAATTTCGTAAGGTCTATATGACCATCTTGGATCAATTATGCACCAACCCAAAACATAGTTTTGATGAGGTTAGCAGCAATACTATATAAGGAAGAGGTCTCTTCAAAGATGTCAGCATCTGGTGAGTTGTTTTTTTTTTTTAGCTGAATATTTGGTTCTAGAAGGAAGAAACCAAAACAGTTGAATTTGCAACAAAACACCACATTATAAAGATACTTTGTGAACCTGATACAATCTACACTTGATGCGGAGTTTCCAGACATGCCTACAGCTCTTTTATCAAATCTTTTCCATACATACCTTTACACACAAGGTAGCAACACCCCACTAGTTTATGGTTTCTTGACAAATAAATCCAGGGCTACTTATGACAGACTGTTTCAATATTATTCAAGAGAAAGCTCAAATCTACAACTACATTTCAAACCTGACACGGGGGGGGTGGTTGCTTACTTGAAGTTGCAAGTTTATTATGGGAAAAATTTCAGATTTAGCATTTAAGATCAAATGTGTCAGATATGACATCAGCGTTTTGTCTAAAGAGGATAAAGTAGTGCAAAATTTACACTTGAAAGTCACCTAAATGATAGGAATTACAAAGTCTAGCATGATTTAGGAATGTCAGCTCATGCAAATAATTGATAATTATAATTGAAGTGGAAGTAGATGCAATATATATAAGCTCAAAAATCACTCTGACTATCATGGAATGAAAATCAATATTAAATTTTAAATTTCAGAACATGCTTCGTTCCAGTCAATGTTGTTACCCAGATATGGAACCTGAGTAGCGGGTTAGGTCAAAGACTTACATGATGTACAAGAGGAGACTATGCCAAACATTTTTTTAATGAGGGATGTGGATGTCTAGTGAATGCTCAGAAACTGTTTTCTGAAGTTACACTACTAAGAATGATTATAACTGAAGTATGTAAGAAAAAATGGACCATTTTGATAATAGGTGAGCTTATAGCTACCCAGGGCTGGGAGACTTGTACACAGGCTTAAGGCATCTCCATAAGAAAGGGCCGACTCCTACACACATTTTTCATTTCACAATGAAGACAAAGTATATTTAGGTATAATGAACATGAACCTGATAATACCAACACCCTGAGCCACACTATACAAGATTTGTAAAAAAAAAAAAAAAAAAAAAAAAAAGAAAAAACTTCCTGTGTTTACATGGCATTTGTAAACTGTGCATGACTTTGAGAGAGTGCAGAGATCCTAGAGAATACAACACATGACACATATAGCATACTAAGATAATGTTATAGTGGGACAGGAACAGACATATTGTATTCATAATAAACATAATCAAACCATTACACATCCCTCCCCCATAGAAGAGGTACACAAATAGAACACTTGCACAAATAAAAATAAACTCAAATGTATTATGATACCAGTCGGGAGGATTCCTTTGATGAGTGGATCTCGTAAGTGACCATTGGTTTCATTTGATCGAGGTTCAGGGAATCCCTTCTGAATTAGGTTTAATTAATTGGTTATTGACTTGGCTTAGTTTTGAGCAACTGGTGTTGGGGCTGACTCTATTTCTTTTCCATCCACCACTGATATAGGACAGACTGATTGAGAAGTTTTAACTCTTGTCCATCAGTCAATTAACTACGATGATACTGGAACATTTACTCGACCATGTTCATTCCAGGGTGCCCATTACTCTCCCCTATGAAAATTCTTCCAACGTACCATTATCTCCAATTTAAATCACGTAACTTAGTACCGTCTATCATGACACTCCTTTTTCCTAATCTGTTTTGTTTGAACCTTCCTGTTGACGTCTAGTGCAACTGACTCTAACTCGGACTTATTTAAACCAAACATTAACTCTGCAGGCATCTGTTAAAAAATTATAGAGTATGTCTCAACCTAGGCTTGCATGGTCAACATGAAATCTTGGCTCAAGGGCTTGTGGAATACCTCGCCACGGATGTAGTGGTGCTGGTGAACTAGGAAAAGTTCCTATTAAATTGACATCCATGACACTCCCTCACCTTCCTTTCCGATGTCCAGATTCTTGATGCTCTTCGGGTGACATCCAGGAGGAAGTTTATCTATACCGCCTCTCTTCCTGCACTGTGGTCCGGACAACGCCAGCGAGATGCAACAGGATGTATTTGTCAAATACACTTAGCTCCAATTTCTTGCCTAACAAATGGCTTCACACTCTACATCTCCATCATATTGTCGGCACCACCCAAGTGCTTATCAACTGCCTTACTCTTGATAGGGTTTTCTCCTCTATTTGTCCATTTAATGATTTCAGACACTGTGATATGGTGTGAAGGTTTAATGATCCAATCAGATTATGACCTCCATTGATGTGGGCATCTTCTTGGACACACACTCCAACATTTGGAAGCGGCTGAGGTCCATCTGCACTTTGCCAACTCCTTCCCTGGTTGTACTGAACCGAATGCGAATACTCATTACCAAAGCCATCTGGTTACTCTGGAGATGCTGTCATAGGAATACCTTTGTTCTCTCTGAATACGATATGTTTAAGTCTTTGATCCATATAAATGGTAAATTTTACGACCCACAAGTGCTTATGAAATTATTTTATACCAAAAAAATGGCCAGGGACTCCTTCTCAATCTGAGGTATATTTTGATTGTTTTGTTCAGAGTTCTGAACACATATGCTATGGGTTTTTCATCAGTATATCATCTTAACTTATGTGTGTTCCTATCCCATACGGGTGATAAGCATCACATGGCAAAAAGCCAGGTGTTTACTGCAGTCCAAATCGCAGTTAATAGGCGGGTGACTTTAAACAACAACTGTGGCTTCTGTAAACACTATCTTGATCTTACGCTCCCACTGTGCCATTTTCTCAACTTATAGAGGGACTCAAAACAGAAGAAAAGTTTTTGGTAAGAATTTGCTGTAATAATGATGAGCCCAAAATGATCTGCAACTCAAATACATTGTTGGGTCTATGTCGCATTGGTGATTGCACTGACCTTTTTCTAACTGGTTTTATACCTTCTTTGTGAGATGTGATAGTCCCAGATAATCCAGTTCTGGCAGAACAGGACACTTCTCCCTCTTAAGACGCATTCCCCTTCTGACAATTCTTAAGTACTCATTCTGGTGTTATTGAAATGTTCTTGTTCTGACCTACCCAGATAATAACACCTTCCTCAGAATCAATAAACAAACTACTACGTTCCCTACTTCTACTTCATTCTACATCTACGGTTTCTTTACACACATTAGAAGTACTACATGGGACCCCTGAATAATTGAAAACCTCATTTATAGGGACAAATATCTCATCTGGAAAGAAGTTTTGTGTTTATACTCATTACTCATTAATCGAGGAATTCTGCAAAACTTTTTGTATTTGTGTAAAAAACCTTTTTTATCGTGTGGTAGTAGCAAAGATTCATCATTTTTAATGTTCAGTTAATGATATATTGATTTTCATGGGCTTAATAATAGATTAGTGAAGTCACAACTTGAGTCTAATAGATCCTTGTAAACCTGTAATGACAGCCCCCACACACCTTATGCATCGGGTGAAAATTCTTGTGTTCTACTATTCCTTAGTAATTTATGTTAATATTTCATATTACTTAAATTTAATATTATAATGCAATGTTAATATCCACTATTACTTTAAAATCATTAATGTCCAAAAGGTATTCTTATCCACTAAACATATGATAATTGTACCACCTATTAACATTATCGGAGGGACCAAGTTTATGCTGTATCTCTACTAAATTATGTCTTTATACTTCAACTCACACATGTATTATATATATATATGTAAAGTACATTAAACTTGAAGACTATATCAATAATTCACTAAGTCAGGTAGAGACATATAATATAAGACAACAACCAATGTTGATTTTTAAAAAAAAAAAAAAAAAAAAAAATTACAAGTACATATCGACCATTGCTTTACTGGTCTAGGCCCAAATTGATTCCCAAAAGGGT